>NC_089317.1:23499159-23716659 GCF_036669915.1 Pocillopora verrucosa
TGTCATCTTTGGCCAACTTGCTCGAAGCCGTCATGATACTGTTTGTTGACCACTGATATTCCTTCTGGAGGAAACGCAAAAACACTTCCACCGAAGCTGTGGGGAAAATAATTTTAATGTCGATGAGGACATTTTGTTAATTCATACACACTCAGTTACGTAATAAAATTTTAATAACGCGGTGATAAGAGCCAAAAAAAAGAGTACAAAATATGCAAGATATTGATTAGTGGCTATTAAACCTAAGGCACCCAGCGAAAAGCAACGAAAAATTAGTTTATGCGGTCAGTCAGTGCCAAGTGAGGAAGTTATGCTGTCAGTGCGGTACTGGCCTGTAGAGCAGGCGTAATTTTGGCGAGTGCTCTGTATTTTCTCAGCGAAAATCATGGCCGCGATCTTTGATGTTAACGGTAGCGGAAGGCTAGCGAGAGAAAGAGATTTGTACTAAGGGGGCGGTCGACGGTCAAAAATATGTAGAGAGGTAGGGGTGGGGGAGTGAGGATTACCGAGTCTTCTCGCCCTTCCCCCACCCCCTACCCCCATGGTAGACTCTTACTCCAAATCAAAGATGGCTGGTCTGATAATTGCTTTATAAGCGATCGCGAACTTGTAACGTTAGCCTGCCCTGAAAGGATGCCTGCAATGCAAGTTAGTGCGGTACAAAAATATACAGCGAGTTTTCAGCTTCATGTGCGGAAAAACAATTCTACGCATAATGCAAAATCATTTTTACATCAGAATTCTCCTCGAACGTTTTCCCCAGCTTACACTTGTAGCTCATACTATTTAATGCCCGCTCTCAAACTAATTTTCCTCCCCTGCATTAGCGACAATTTGGTGCCTTTCAGCACGGTTTTGAATTGAAGAAATGTAAAATGGTTTCCGTGTTTACGTAGCCTGATGTAAACACGCGGGAGGTTGGGAGAAAACGAGATAAGCGTAAGAAACCACGACGCTAAGCAGAGTGGTTTCCAGCTTATCGAGCGTTCTCCCGACCTCCCAAGTGTTTACATCAGGCTATGTAAACACAAAAACCATTTTACATTTCTTTTATAAAATAACTAATGAAAGAGGAACGAAAACCGTGTTTACATACGCTCATGTACAATGGTTTTATGGCCAATCTGAGCGCACGTACCATTTGAATTATTTTATAATGATATAGATTGCACGGAATCGATGACTCATACAGCAGAGGCCTTCGTTTTCAATGTCTTATTGCAACATGCACCATGCACTATTCTAATTAGCTTACCATCAACGGAATCAGGTGCCACTTGTCCACTGATAGTAACTCCCTCGAGAGCTTTCATCATCTCATCCTCTCTTTTGTTTTTCTCTTTTTGCTTCATGATCTTGACAGCCCGTTCGGCGGTCATCAAAGCATAGTGCAAGATGTCAAATGTCATCTGCTCTATCTCAGGGTTACGTTCCTTGTTTTCTTTGGTGTAGTTCCACATGAAGAAAGTGTGGCTAGGGGAGCTACCGGTAGCAGCTGATGCCTCGTCAAAAGCGTCCTTCTCATCGTCTTCAGTTTTCAGTTTGTCCCTATGAGTTATAACAGTTATTGGGGCGATTCCTGTTTAAAAAAAAAAACAAATGATAATGGTCACATACTGTCCTCTACCATTTGATTAGTTCGTGTCTATAAGCCAGCACCGTTTTTTAAGTCATTGACCGGTTTCAGTGTTCCTCTGTGGGTATTAAACAATAACAGAGCAAGATATTTTTTCGCCACAAGCGTGGGACGAAGAAAAAATTCTGAGACCCCATGAGGAATCGAACGTCAGACCTTGAATTCCGCGCTCTGATGCCCTACCACTGAGCCACAGAGACTCTGAGCTGGGTCTTTAAGTGGGATTCATAAACTTTATTTTGCGCAGATTCATACAATACCGTTTTTTCTTAGGACATCTCGAACTGGTTTCAGGTAATCCCTCAAGGCACCTTCAGTGAGTCTTGGGTCGTTAGCCATCACGACAATAATGATTCCATGCAGTTTTTTTTCAAATGCTGGACATTGATGCAACTCCTGTGTGTTGTCTTCGTCATTGTCAGGGCGAACGATGTTATCTCCGGGCTGAATTTTCCCGAACAGGATATTCTGAAACTCGATGTTCTCGTTGGAGTTGTAGTTGAAGAAGCCCCTGGTGTCTACCAAGCGGAAGAACATCTCTGGCAGGTAGTCCTGGAGTGTGATGGTTCCCTCTTGTCCTGTTGTGCTGTCCGGGGCGGATCCTTTTTCTGTTTGCCTTACCGCCCGTTCGCACGTGTTGATGAAGCAACTCTTCCCTGATCCCGTTGGGCCAAACACACCGATCCTGAGCTGGGTTACATCATCAATGTTTAGCCCCATAAAATTGTCAAGCCTGGTCTTGTCTCCAAACCTGTAATTGAACAACTGATCTCGGCGTCGGCAAAGTTCGGCCTCCAGTTCCAAAAGTTTCTGTTCTTCTGCTCGTCTTCTGGCTTCTTCTTCTTCTTTTTCTTTCTGCCGTTGTTCCTTGAGTTGCTCCCTTCGTCTCCTCTCTTCTTCTTCCTTCTCTTTCTTTATACGCATTTTTTCCTCGTGCTCACGTTGTTTTCGTTCATTCTCCAGCCGTCTTTTCTCTTTCTCCTCTGCTTCACGCCTTTCTGTTTCTGAGTTATCCACATACGTGTAGTGAGTCTCTTGACTAGAACCACTCTAGGGAGAGGGGAAGAATAACTTTAGCGTTATTATCATGATTCACAAGTGCGATCATTGATATACCGCCCTTCTTGTAAGAGCCTAGAAAAGCTGGAACAAAAACAAAATCACAGGGTCTGGGGCGGGAATCTTTTCAGGGTCTCAGATTCTTTCTTGACTCGCACTCGTAATAAATGTCAGTGTTGTGAAGTATTTCGTTGATTGTGATTTTTGTGTTTATACAGTCGAGACTGTATAAGCGATCACCCTGTATTAAGCGGTCAGATTTCAAGTCCCCAATTTTTTTCCACTTAATCACTGCTATTTCCGTCTCTTTTAAACGGTCACCTCTATTGGGTGGTCGCGGTCACCCTTTGCAAAGTCTCGATCAAGTGTTTTAGTGCTTTTTTAATTGTTTCCTTCACCTGTATCGAACAGTCTCTGAAAGCAGGACCACTCAAATAAAACTGGAAAGAATTTTTAAAGTAATTCTTATTCATGTTTCTCTCCCAAAAGCAAGGTAAATAGTATTTTCGAGTGAAATTCTTTTCATAGAGTGGTCAATTATGGCTTATAATGGCTATGTTTATCGTTTTTTTAACACCCTGGTCTGAGCATCCTGTGTTAAGGTGGTAAACCTGTATTAAGCGGGCATTCCCTGTGGGTGACCGCTTAATACATGTTCAATCGTATTTACTTGACATTTTAGTTCAAAGTCCGAACTTAGTTTGGTTTTAGCTATCACAGTGAGTTCCCTGATTGTGACTGTCTTGTCTAACTTCCATTTGTGGACGTCCTTAATTTGTTTGTTGACCTCTGCCTTGAACTCACACAAAGCTTAAGGTTCTTGTTTTGGCTTTGGCTGTCAAAGATTGATTGTTTCATCAAACCATGTACGATTGATTGTTTGATTGGAAGCATTAATTATGTTCAGACATAGTTTGAAGCTACACCGGTTTGCAGATTTAACACCCTGTATGTAAGGAATAACAGGTTATTCCTTACATACAGGGTGTTACTGAACCCATCAAGAGAATTTTGAATAGCCACAACGTTAAAGTTGCTCAAAAACCTTTTCAGACTTTGGGGCATATTTTCGCCAAACCTAAGGATCCTGCACTGTAAAATTAAAAGAGTTGATTTGGCCCCAAAAATGGCGCCAAAACGAGTGAGTCCAGTTTGGCACTTGCTTAGGGTCAATTCGGCCCCATTGAAATGGGGCTGTTTTTGGCACCAATTTTGGGGCTGAATTGACCCCGTTGTAGGGGCCAAATTGGACCATGTGAAGGGTGAATTTGAAAAATACAGGGGCCACTTTGAAATTTATAGGGGCCAAAACAGCCCCCGAAATTTCAGCCCTTTCACAAATGGCCCCTTTAAAAAGAGCCAATTCAGCTCCAATGTGGGCCACTTCTGAAGTAGAGGGCTCTTTCCTCTCCATGCTGATTTTCCCCCTTACATTCAAATAATGAAAATACACCACATACTTTATCTTTCAAACACTCATTTATTAGGTTTTAGATATTGTTTATGTAAAAACCTTTTACGCTACCTGATTTTACAGTTATTACGAATCTTAATTGTGGTATAAAACAGACAAACTTTAAACATACATACATATTTAACATTAATTCAACCATTTTCTAAAATAGATCTCTTCCCTAAATCAGTATACTTCTTAACAGTGTTTTGCATTGCATTGCAAGAAAGCATTGCAAGAAATTACACTCAAGAGACACTTGTGAGTAAAGCTTCCCTTTTCAATGACTTAGCAAATGCGGTAATGTAAAGCAGCTTATAATTAAGACTGATTTAAAGTACAGAAAATTATCAAAATAAGACAGAGGCAACAAATGGTCCAGTTCCTGCACAAGAATATAGATCTTGTTTGATTTGTGCATATGAAAAACAAAGAGCCTTAGAGCAGCAAAGAGTATTCTTCCAGTGGATGTGAGAATACATGCACTCATATTGCTACTTTAGATATTATCAAAATATAAACTATCAGCAAGTACTACCGCAGGCATTTGCCAAGTCATTGAAAATAGAGGAAACAGTGACAAGAGTCTGCCTGTGCCCAATTTCAAGTAATACTTGCTCTAAAAAAAGTCAAAATTGCTTTTGACCGATTGTAAGAAAATATAAATGAGCCAAGTAACCCAATGAGCATCAAGAATCTTTTCTTGTGAGAAGTGACAAATTACACTTCCCTCTGTTACTATATTCAGGTGATTGATGTATTGAAGACCTCCAACAATTAAAATTTGTGCTCGACATAATCTGATTGCTGAATCAACATCAGCTACTCTATGCAATAAAAACAAGTTTTACAACCACATTAAAATCAAGCCAAAGTGCAAAAAGTGCCTGTAGCCAGAAAAAAAAAGAATATATATATACACACTTAAGTTAAAGAATTAAAGAGGACGCATCAATTCTCTGTGACTGAGTTTTGTGCCTAAGCGCTCGTCAGACAGAAAAGTTCTGTCTGACAAGTGCTTAGGTGCGAAATTCAGAGTCACAGAGAATTGATGTGTTCTCTTTAATTCTTTAACTTATTTATACTTAGCTCTGCTACCACAGCATTGAGCACTTTATGCCAAGGTAGACTCTACCCCCACATTTACATATATATATATTGTTTTTCTAAAACTATAAGCTAAAACACCAGAAATGGAAGTGGAAGTTTAGCTCAATGTGTGTAATTTGTCTCCCATTCAAGACTCGAAAAACTAATGTATGACTCCCAAAATATCTAAAAAAAAAATCAGCTATTCTATGTCCAATATTTATCTAATGGTTTGACAACAGGAATATTTTAAAAAATTGCAAAATCAAAAAAAACTAAACAAAAAGGCAAAATTGATACAACCCCAAAGTACTTGAACCTTTGTATCTGGACTTCATTGGCAAATGGGCTCAGAAATTTTAGCTGTTCATCTTAGTACCAAAGTAGCAGTTTTTGGACTTATACCTCCAAAATGGTCACAACTTCATTAAATGCATGTGATGACAAACACACAAGAACAAAGGTCATGAATTTAAAAGGTGAGAGTGATTATTTTGCAACTTTTTAGTTTAAGTATAGAGATTCAGCACCACAAAATTGTCTCTCTTCACTACAAGCAGAAGAGGTGAAGCAATAGATTTTTAGACCATACCAATCCATTCAGTTTCCAAGTAAACTTAGTCTAGTATCCTGCTAACCATACAAGGATACTCTGCAATAATTTTTCAATCCACTGTTGCTCAGAGTACTTTAGGCTGCTGATGAGATATCCCTTCTGGGTATCCAACTCTACTGAGGCAGAGAACTGTACAAAAAAAACAAACAAATGTTAATTTGTTGTTGGAGAACAGTAAATTTTTGCAACTACAAAGTTGCAAAATATTTGTAAGCAAACTGTGCATAAGAAGTAAAAACACAATAATGGTGATCATCAATGATGTATTTTCACCAAACTGTATATGTACTTATCAAGAAAAGAAATCATACCTCTATGCACTTCAGTTTTAGTTCAGTATTCATGAATAAATAAGGATTCCTTGTAGACTTAAAAAACAAAACAAATAAAAGTTTCTTACCCTCGAAGGTAGTTGGAATTTTGAAAGCCATTCAGGAGGAACCTGTAGGAAAATATTTGTTTTCAAAAAAATTAAACTGTCTGATAACATCCTATCAATTCACTAATTTTTTAATTTGCCAGATTTAAAAATTGGGTTCACTTTGTTTTATGCATGGTGCAAGTAAATACATATCTAATATATTTCAATAAAAATAAAGCAAATCTCGCCATTTTTGTAGGTGCAATCTCCGAGATTTGTCATCTTTAACTGACCAACTGGCACCTTGTGTGTTTTCCTTTAGGATATAATCGAAAGAAAGTAATCGATAATCTACTCTTCACCATCCTGCTAAGTTTAACATACAAGAACTTACTTAGACAGTGCTCAGTTCTGTCGCCTCGTCTGTAAAACAGAGATCCTTGGGCGATTTACCCTTTTCTTTCGGTGCCAATGTCACCTCTAAATTTTCATAATCGCTGATGTTATTTGAATCATCAATCGACGTTTGAACCGTCTCACTCGAAGGACTTGATTCTGCACGCTGAAAGAGTGAGAGCCAAAAAATCAGCTTAAGTGGATGCAAACAAAGACATAGAAATGAAAATATCAGTTCATCTTTTCAAGAAAAAGATTAAGAATTCAGAGTGAGAGTTCCTAAAATCAGAGAATCTTGAAATAAGTTAAATCCATCTTGTGCAAAAGCAGTATTCGAACTGTAACCGTCTCTATCTCTCGGCTCCAAAACTTGATCACGTGACTTTAGTTGCGAAACCGCTGAGACTCAACAAGTAATTTAGTGTAAACAACTGGGTTGAAAACGTAAATTAGCCACCGTAAAGGGTAAAAAAGCTGACGTTTCGAGCGTTAGTCCTTCGTCTATCGCTCTGACGAAGGGCTAACGCTCGAAACGTCAGCTTTTTTACCCTTTACGGTGGCTAATTTACGTTTTCAACCCAGTTGTTTACACTAAATTACCTGCTATACTCTCCCACCGACGCAGCACCACAGTTTCTTTAGAAACTTACCCCTTTATTCATTCGAGACTCAACAAGACTCGGGAGAAGAGGCGAACCATTCATGCGTCAAATTCTCCGGTGGGAAAATTAATTATCGTACCGACGAAGAACTCGTGTCATCTCTAGGTTCAGCGTTCATTGCAATCAATTTCTTGAGCTTTAGACGCTCTTTTATAATAGGGATGTAGTGCCTTGGTACGTCTGCATCTTGGGTGATGGCAAGGAGATCTTGGCCATCGCAACCGTCTTTTTCTGCAAGATAAGATACGAACAAAGATCAACGGAGCGGTCAAGTTTGTGAATGTAAAGTTGCAGTAAAATACGTTGTTAAGAAATTTCTTTTGCCTACCATTCCTTTCTTAAGTCTCATTACATGCGACTGTAGCCAAGAAACAGCCTCTTCTGTGACGAATTCGCTGCTATAATTCATTATTGTTTCCGACGCACGTGGTTTAGGTTCGACTAATGCCATCACAGGCAGCTCACGCTCACGTCTCGAGAAAAAGCCAACCATTAATTCGTTGTGTGACTCGGTGTTCAGTTACGAGAGGAACCGTTGAAAATTTGAACACTTTATAAGGAATAGTATAGGGAACGAAATATGGTCGAAAAAAGAAAATTATTTTTATATTTTCTTTTTTTTTCAAAAATTGCACCTCGTTGGGGCCAGATTGGTCAATCCTACTTGGCTCTTGGAAGGGCCAAATTGAGAAAAAGTTCCAAAGTAGAATTCATAGGGGCCAATTCAGATTTTGGAGGGGTCGAAATGGTACCTGTCCCGCCCGTTTTGGCTCAAATAGTCCAAAACGAACCTTGATGGGCCAAACTGGCCCTCGAGAAATTGGGGCCAATTTGGCTTTTGGGGTCAATTTGGCTCTTTTCATTTTACAGTGTGTCACGAAAGAACAACGAACCGACGCCATTTATTCTATTCCTTGCAATGACTGTGATAACGAATACATCGGACAGACCAAACGCCAGTTTGGTACACGGTTAAAAGAGCACCAAAAAGCGGTTTTTCTTTGCAAAAAGGAAAATTCAGCTTTATCGGAGCATACTTGCCTAACCAACCATACAATTGGGTGGGATAATTCTAAAATTATCACCACTAATCGGCGTTACCACCAGCGCCTTTGTTTGGAGGCTTGGCACATTAACTCCGCCCACGCTCCTTTAAATCGTGACGATGGCGGTCTGCTTCCTGACGCCTATTTACACCTCGTCAGAAAAAAGGCCGCTAATTAGTGATCATATAAAAGGACCTCTTGTTGCAGCGTTTAGATCACCCCTGATGAAGGCACTAGACAGGAGTGTCGAAACGTTGGGTCTATGAATTGTAACTTCTTCGGTTACATTCATTAAATCTGCAAACCAGTGTAGCTTCAAACTATGTCTGATTGTCCACCTGGTTGCCGTGTGAACTTTAATATAATTAATTATGTTGTTGGTTATTTGTGAGATTCTTGTGTAAGTGTTCTGAAAACATTGTTTGATCTAAAAGGGTCAATTGACCAGCATGCCCATTCATGTCTATATACTGTGAATATATAAGCGTGTACCATCGAGTTCAAAGTAGGAGGGTCGATCAGAGTTACGTAGAAGAGTCACTCAGAGTTAGATCATCACTTAGATCACCACTTCGAGTCAGAATGGAGAGGAGAAGCGAGACTTTTAGGCCTTTCCTACGTCTCTTGATCATATCACTCGTAACTAGATCAGAAATGAACTCGCTCTTCGGTAGTGTCCAAGCAGAAATAAAACTCAGGACTGAAAAGTCTCACACCACCATTAACTATGTCGATTCTCTCATGCACGATGGGAAGTTTCCCTTTCTAATGACCACATGGGCTTCCAAGAATTTAAGTCATTTAAATGAGATGTTTTCTCATTAACATTGACCACTTTCATGAAGTGGGGGGATTTATTAATCCTTGCCGCTATTGTCTGTGGAAATAGATGTTTTGTGACCTATTCTGTGTTTTCATGTAGCGTGGTTTTAAAATTTGCGTGACTCTACTTAATCAAAACAACTGACAGACTTTCTCGGAAATGTTTGCAGTCGTTTTTTTAATTGACAGACGCGGAGCATTGCGTTTTGTTGAGCTATCAACGAAAGAGATAGAGCATAAAAATTCCCTTTGCTAGTGGTAAAGATGTTGTAAACTGTTCAAGTTCAATTTGCAATGCTCGTATACGATGACTTCGAGGCTGAGTTAGTGGAAATTTTAAACGTAATATTCTTTTAATATCGTGGATCAAATATTTTTAACTTAGAAATTTCTACCTGGTTAGAAAGCTGTTTTACGTTTTTTAAGAACCAGATGAATTTAAAGCTTCCAAAGTGAAAGGTGCGATTTTTCTCCTTTTCTGAAGTTACAGGAAGTAAGATGAAACCGCGATTCGAATTCACAAATTTGAGTTCTTCCAGCAAAACTTGTCAACTCTCGTCCTTTCTTTTCACAATTCTCTTTTGTGCAACTTGGATTTAATTCTTTTGACGAAATTGAAAGTTCAGAAATCGATATGTAGAAAGTATTCATTTTCAGTTTCCGAGAAGTGAACAGTCATAAAATCTTCCATGTGAAGATTTCGTTTAAATCAACGGCAATTTTCGCCAGCAGTTTGCCTGAGTTTAAAAATCATTACCTCAGCGAAGGTTAAACTTTCGGCTTGTACCGTTAGCCGAAGGCTAACCTAGTTCTTAATTTCTTTTTCCATAAGAAAAAGTTCCATTTGAAAGGATTAATATTAGTGTCACAGCTCATCCGCATGAATGATATAACATTTTACACGCACATTTCGAGCACCGGTGAAAGGAAATGACGAGTCAAAACCTGCAGAAGAAGTTGTTGAAAAAAGGCAAAATTCTTGTAAAACTTACCCCCATTTTGAAGATTTACGTAAAGACGAACTTATTCTTATTCCAACACAAGTGAATGTGTTCGTGTAAGATACGAGGCACCAAGTGTAAGACAAGATGCTAGATGGGAATTTTCCCTTTCAAGTGACCTCATGTGTTTTCCGAGAATTCAATCACGTGATTTTACAGATGTTCCCTCTGACGAGGAACTAATTAGCCAAGTGACGACAAATTCATTTCTTGTGCGCCAAGGTGAGTTCGACTTTTATCCTCAATCAAATACAACTCTATTTTCTGAAGAAAATCCTTACTTTAGACACCTTGACGATTTTCTATCTTTCGTGACTGAAGGATTTGCGTGACCTATGTCAATCAATTTCTCGGAAACATTGCGCAGTCGATTTCGTCTGACGCCATCGACTGATGTGAAGTGTATTATTCTGTGGTTTTCTTTTACAGCTACATTCAAGGCGAAAGAAATTGCTCACAAAGAAAAGATGTCGCATTCCAAAAAGCGAGTTCATCTTTTTAACTGTGATAACACATACAAGCTAGAGCCTGTTGAGAAATTACTGGAGAAATGTGGCAGCCATGTTGAGCGTGTTGAGAAGCACTCGTTCAGACTTGCTAAAATGTCTGAAATGGTAGACATAATTCCAACCTTAGAGATGAATATGGCCTTTTTCGTGGTTCATGCACATGAAGCTAGACTCTCGATCAACGAAGACAAAGCTGGCATTGGTTACGCCAAGATATACAGAGCTTTACTACAAGCAACGGGTAAGGAGAGGAAGTATTCCTATTGGGTAGATTTACCTTCCTTGAGGTTTTTCAGTTTGATACTTTCAGTTATGCCCATTAATACTTTATTGGGCAGATGGATTTTGCAATAATTGAGGTGCATGCACTCGAATGCCTCTTTATAATACCTTTGTAGCAAAGAAAAGTGTTACCAACACTGTTTCTATAAATAAAGCAGCGGACAATTTAAGCAGAAGCGACTAAGACCTTTTCCTATAATCTGTTTTTCCTTCTTTTGTTGACAATCAAAAATTTTTTTTTTGCCACGATTTTATGATGTTAAACAATGTGTTTGCATTTATTTCTGAATTTTGATTTTATTTTCCCTTCCCTAAATCGAGACAGAAGCAAACTTCTGGCGACTGCTTATGATACGAGAGATAAGACCAAAGGAACTGTTTCCAAGAATCTTGTGATAATTTCGATGCGTTTTTCAGGGTTAAACCCAGTTTGCTTGTGTGTGTGTGTTTCTATCGTTCGGTAAGTGGACTAGACAAGTTAAAATTTAATATTCTGTTTTCTTGAATTAGCAGGCTCAATGATGACCACCAAAATCCTTGAAGCTAAGATATGAAATTTCGTTGGTTCTTTCCCTGTCATTACGTTCAAAGCGAAGTTAATTGCACCAGAGAAAATATGTCACAGTCCAAAGAGCGAGTTCATCTGTTCAACTGTGATAACATATACAACCTAGAGCCTGTCGAGAAATTGCTAAAGAAATTCAGCATTCATGTTGAATGTGTTTAGAAGCACACGTCCAAACTTACTAAAATGTCTGAAATGGTCGTCAAAATTCCAACCCTAGAGATAAATATGGCTTTCTTCGTGGTTCATGCGAATGAATCTCGATTCTCGATCAACGAATACAACGCTGGCATTGGTTATCCCAAAATGTACAGAGCTTTACTAAAAGCAACGGATAAGAAGCAGAAGTATTTTTACTGGGTAGTATCGCCTTCCTGAAGGTTTTTTAGTCTGATACACTCAATTTTGCCCAATAATTCCTTTTTTTTCCGGGATAACACAATATTCTTTAAGGAGACAAGGACAATTTAATGAAAGGTATGGAAAATTTGTTACAAATTTCCCCCAACAAAGCCCTAACAGACCTCAGAATGAAAGCGAAAGTAAATTAGCATTTCTTTAAAATAATACCTTCTGTTTGATCAAAGGCAACGAATGTTTTTTTTGTAAAGTTCAGAAGGTAGCAACTACCACGAACTGTTCCATAGGGCTGCGACTTTTTCGGTAATGGTTCTCCATAAGGGTAGCTGTTTCCTTGGTCCGAAAAATTCCCTTATTAATTTGATTTATTACTGTCTCTCATTCAAGCTGGGTATGGGTAAAAGATGCTGATGTAAGTGGCGTCAACCGTATCGAAAATAAGAATGGAATTGAAGAAAAATTATATTAAAAAGTGTTTTTCGTTTATGCTTAACGGTGGAGTGAACTTTTGATTCGTTCGCTTAGTAGTATTTAAAACAACAAAGAATAAAGCAATTCAAGTATTGAGAGACTTCCTGTTTCATGGAGAAACAGAAAGTTCTCTCTTTTTATAGAGAATTTTGCCAGCAGTTATCCGAAAATTTAAAAAAATTGATACAAATATTGTTATTTGAGCCAGCTAGACACTGACACGCCGTGGTTATGAAAATATTTTGACCTAAACCGTCTTTATTAATCCAAGAGCACATGACGTTCGATTGATCATGATTCTATGTGTGCTCTGTGTGTTACATTGTATTTGCACCTTGATATTCATGTGACATTTAGCTTTCTTTTCACATGCAGATAAAAAATGTTCTAAAATTACATTGTTACGATTTTTAAGGTGTTTGACCGCTCTTGCGTGACGCATATTGCGCATTTCATGCTGCCTTCTTGCTGGATGTATTTACGTAACGACCGAAGATGACCACTCACTGGACTGTTTAAACAAAACCAGCATTCTAAACCACCGTCGAGCATCGGAATAGTATTTAGGTAATGACTGAGTAGGAGGGCCGGACGGGAAAAAAATTGGCACGAGGTACTCAGTCGATCAGATCATACGACCATCACTCGTTATCTTCCTTTCTCTTTTTAGCACGCGGCGCGGCTATTCACAGCCCTACTCACGCTACTGTGCATGGTCCTCATATCGGTATTCTTTCTGATGTTTTTCGGTAAAGGCGCGCGCGGGGCCGCAAGAATCATCAAATAGACGATGTCCTTGTAAAGGATGATACTCATAATGTTCTGAAGCTCAGTTACATTTGAATCTGTTTTGTCCACAGGAGAAGATGTCATCGTCGTTATCGGGGGAGATGACAACTATGGAGGCGTCGACGAAGAGAATCGAGAGGTTATTTCACGTTGGGCGAAAAGGAAAGTTTCCTCACAGTTTAGCGAAGAGTGTCTTGATGGCAGAAAGAGCTTCATCTTTTCTTGGAACAAACAACATCGAGAAATTCACGAACAAGCTCTACTGCATCACTTTGATCCAAACAAGAAAGGACAAAAGTTCAAATATCAGCCAGATCAGCGAAAGGAACAACCAAAGGCAGCAACACCACCGCCAACAAGATCGAAAGAGCAGATAACTCCGTTGCGTAGATGTTTTTCCTCGTCAGGCGAACAACATTATGAATCAGAGCCGCCAATGAAACCAGAAAGTTCCTTGCATCACTATGAAGCTGTAACTGGACCAAGGGAGAACAAAGAAGGGAAGAGTCTTGATATTTCGAGGAACAAGGCAAGCACCACCCAAGGTATCCAAAGTATATAGATTAGAGGAGGCACTGGGACCTCTGCTGTGAGCATGGCCAAATGGTGCCTTTTTAAGTGCTAAGGTCAATTGCCTATGTGTTTTCAACTCTTTGATCCATATCGAAAACTTTATCAAGATTTTCACCGAGCAAATTTTTGCTAATCGTTTACCCATAAAAATTATAAGCGTCTTTTTTCAGCTCATTCTAAATTACAATTTCTGGTTTGCAGAATTTTCTCGTGGGATTTCTATGTCGCTGTGTCGGCTTCTCATTTACGAACAGAGGGAAGTCTGTTGAACTTGGTTCCAACGCACTGACCGCCTTTATTTGGCAGTCATGCACACACGGTTAAAGGAGAATTATGCTCCGAAAACCATCTTACCTTTATCTTTACCATCAACAGTATCCTAACTTTAAACAATTGTCTTCAAATGAGCTTATAGTTAATTATGGACGCTTGCCATTTTTTAACCTTGCCCAACAGCCTGGTCGACCACCTTTCTCGGTTCCAAGTTTCAATTCTCTTCTTTTCATCTCATGGAGATCTGTTCGATTAATCAAGAGCCAGACGAAAATAATTATTAAAAAATGATTTTTTTTTTCGGTGGTTTTCCGTATGTGGCCAGCTAACTTTGTTAGTTTCAAAATGACGGCGTTCATGTTCGAGTTTGAAGCACGTCTAGTCAGGTTGGGTTACTCATTGGGATCTCAATCTGCATACTTCTTCCTTAATAAAATCTTTAAGTGTACGACTTTCCGTCTCTCACTCTTTAGAATTGTCGATTCTTGGCTGTAATGTGTCTCGTGAGTCTGAGGATGACGCGAAAAAAGTTTTCGCCAAAGTTCTTCCCAGCCTTCACTCGTCAAAGGATCCTTTCGTTGGCAACCTCCCAATCACCCAAGTTGAAGAATATTTGAGGGACTATCGCTTCAGATTCTCTGTGTTGGTGGTGGACGGTTGTACCGTGAGGGATGGTTGTGACGATCAAAGATCAAAGGAATTACATGAACTTGTAAAACTTGCAGTGGATAAAGTCGGTAAGTCTTCAAATTGAACTGATAAGTTAATCTCACAAAAATCCTTCATACCAAGTTTTTTTCTCATTACCTTATTTTTGACCCCCTGAATTATTTCGTTGTCGATAATTTAGTTACTTTTCGATACATTTAATCAGAAATATTGACTCTTCGTCTGACAAAAAGACAATCTTACCGCTGAATGCTTGAGTTGATTAATCATTTTTTTGGAGAGCGGGTAAGGGAGGTCTAGGAAAGGGATGATCATCCTACTGAAGTTTTATGTAGTTTACAAAAAGTGCATAGTGATTACATCAGACTGTGAACAGCTATTCTTCTTTTGTACTGAGATCATTTTTTCATAAAGGTAGATCACCTTTATGCATTCACTGAACTGCTATAAACACAGGCATAGTAACAATACTTAAGGTAGCTCTAAGCCCCCTCCAGACTATAGAACCTGAATCGGCCATGATTCTTCGAAACACGACTTTTTGTTAGCGGTTTATAGACTTTCTGTCACTATGTTAGTTTTAACCTGACATTGTGACAGAAAGGGTGCTGGTGCTGATAGTGTTCGAACAACTAAGCTCAATTCTTGAAACAAAATTCATATGATTAGAATTGAGTAACGACTAAATGAGTGTGAAGAAATGAACAAAACAGTCTTAACTTGAGATTTTACTTGAGTAGAATGAAGTGCTTTTGATCCCCTTTACTAAGTAAAGATCATACCGTATCGAGCGACTTGCTTAGCTTTCCCCTTTTTTCTTTTCACAGGTGAAAAAGTCATTATCTTGGTTTGCAGTGGGCAATCAACAACAGATACATACAATGAGTTTATTGGGCAAATCGATAAACTAGAGAAAACGTTTGTTGCGGAAGTAAACAATGGAAAGCTGACCGTAGATCCAAATGTTTTGTACTATGTTTTGAGTCTTCAAATGCCATGTTCTACGCCAAATGCACAGTCTATCTCTCAAGAACAGGATGTAAACGCTTACTCGTTGTCCACATATTCATACAACGTAAGCGGAAACTATCCTCAAAGGAATTCCTCAGAAAGGAAAAGTATTGATGAGATGAGTGCTCAAAATATTCAGCAGCTGGTCCTGTGGACGCAGTCCTCAGAAAGACCCCCTCCTGTTGTTGTCCTAAGAAGTTTCGTTCGTCACGGAAAGATATCTTATCGGCAAGAGGACCTTCAAATATGGGACCCTGAATTTCAAGTTCCGGATGACATCCAAGGGAGGCTGTTATATAAATTCCGGAACAAACCTCTTGTTGGAATAAGAGTCATTAAGCTCAGTGATGGGTCAACTGAGTGTTATGTTGATCACAATTTGAAACAATTTACGTTGGATGAGGAAATACAGCTTGATACTGGAAAAAAGCTTTTATTAAAAACTCGTGTTCGCAACGGAAAGGTATCGTTTGAAGACAACGATGTAAAGTATAAATATAGAAATAACTGTATCCCTGAATGCATTATCGATGATCTACAAATGAGGAAGGCTGAAGGTGACTTGCACATCTGTTTACATGACTCAGACAAATTTGAAGCTATTATAAAAGAAAGTGGAAAAATAGAGCAAGCTGCTAATGCTGCTGCTAATGCTGCTGCTAATGCTGCTAATGCTGCTGCTAATGCTGCTAATGCTGCTGCTAATGCTGCTGCAAAGGCTGTCAAACAAACAAAGGAAAAAGCACTAAAAGCAAAAAATAAAGCATTTGGGTTTCTTTCTTTGGGGCGTAATTCAGAGGACTGAGAAAAATGTCAAATGACTGCCTCTGAATGTGTAACAGCCAGTCCACTGTCGAGTTTCGCGAGAAATGATCGTAGCTATCAGCAAAAAATCTTATTTTAAAATTTGTTGTGATGTTTATAAATTGTACGTGTAATACTTCATAAATATGTTTATGTGTTTACAGTTGCTCACAGAGTTTGCATGATTCCACTTGTAATATCCGAATTCAAGGAACAGAAGATTTGTGATTTCTATCTACTATAGACTGTCCAAGAAACGGTTGCACCTTTTTTTGCAGATCAAGTTTCATTAAAGTTATTTTAGAATAGTTTTATAATTACTCTTTGATTAAATAAATATAGGTTCGTTAATTCGTCCGAGTGGATACATTTTGGACAGTGATAAGGGTGAGTTTATGAAACTGACCAACTCCTAGTATCTTAGTAATCATTAGCAAAGTACGGATGAACTGAAAATAAGCTCTGGAGGAATCTTTTTTTACCGACAAGAAATCGCATAATCTTCAACAGACATTAAACTGGGCCATCAAAATCAGTTTTCGGGAATACTATAGCATACTACAACGAATCCAGGATGTAGCGACGGTATTTCCAAACGATTCATATGAAATGATGAAAGTCCATTGCGTTACATCCGATCCAAGACAACGGAGTACTGGAGTAAATATATGTATGACGATTATCACTGTGGCTGTCAACGACGACAAGCTGTAAATGAACGCGTGCACAATTCTGATTAAAATCTCGGCTTTTATATATTTCAGTGAAGTCTAGTCCTGATAGCTATGTTTTGAAATTGAATGGTCAAACAAAATGTTGCTGTTTTAGTTTTATTCAATAAACATGTTGTGCGGCCTCCAGTGAGCACGCGATGGCAAATATGTACGTGTTTTCTGTTGTTGTCACCCACGGCTAAGGTGGTGTCAGGGAATTTAGACGAGAGCGACTGATACTGGTTGAAGGTGGAAAATTAACTTCAGATCCGTATAATGTTTTTCAGCTTTGGTCTAAAGTTAGTTGTGGTGTACCTCCTTCCTTTCATTATTTTTCCCTTTTCCTACCTCAGTTTGCAATGGCATAACCCGTTTCCCTTGATCCTATTAGATATCAAGAACTAAGCTCATCTCAAGATCAGAAGAAGATGACGAGACCAGCATACTGAGGAAGCTTTGTGAATGGATGACGACGATCAGTGTGACTTTCAGTGACGAGAAGCTGCAAATGAATGCGTACAGATTTTTTTTTTGCCTAAGGCCTCGACCTTTATTTCTGTGAGGTTTAATCCTGATAGCTCTGTATTCAAATCAACAGTGTCAATAAAATTGTCCTTTTGCAGGAAAATTTAAAGGGAGGCAATTATGACATTCGAAACTTATCCTCTTCGTTTTCGTTTATTTCACTCCGGTATAAAGCAGGGTAACTTTACTGCATTCATCTTGAGTTCGATTAGACACAAGACAAAGAAATATGCACATGAAGCTTGTTCATGCAATAATTTTCAGCCTCTTGCGTTATTGTCTGAGCTTCACCCATAATTGGCTATTGAAAGAGGGCACAGAGGGGTCATTTCTAAAATTAATGGCAATTAATAATTATTACTCGTTTAAAAAACAGAATCTAGAGGGAAGCTGTCTGTTGACTTGTACGTCATTTTGGATGTCGCAGGACGGTTTGATCCGTGGTAAAAAGTGGAGTAATGGGTAGAATGGCAAAGTTTTTTTCGCACAGAAATAGGAGTCCTTTAACCGTTTAAGTTAAAAGAGGCTTTTTTTTAGCAACATATAGGTTAAAAGAAATGATAAAATTTACTTCAGTGTATAAGGAAACTTGCTGATAACGAAGGACGAGAACTAAATTGATGTCTTCCTTTTGACTCTTAACCTCCAGAAATAGTTCTTTTCGGTTGCGATGCTCATCCAAGTTGATGTGATGGCGGACGTCTCGATGCAAGCGAAAAGCGACCTGTTCACAATCTTAAAATCCATATCATGGTTTAAACCGTTCAAAGGTCCTACCGCAACACACCCAGTTAAAAATTAATTCTTACATGATACGCATGCCTGTGTTTGTACCTAATGTTTTTCTGCTTCCGGTGTGCTTTCCAACAGAACAGAGTACAGTCAAGGCTTCTCTATTTGTCAACCAGTCTTGATAATTCAATAAATTTGAAACAAATTTTCGTTTGTTTGTGCGCAGGGAACTTCGCTGGCAAGGCAATCCTCAATGGTGCAGTGTGAAAATGTCACAATGCAAGGAGTGACGTCCTCAGAAATCCTTGCTGGGCATCACCACATGATCTCAGGGAACTTTTACTCTTTGCAAGATTAAGTTCCTTGAATAGTAGACTATCATAATGTTTATCGTATGTTCTTAAATTATTGAGATTTTCAAGGTCAGATTGCTAGTCATGAGGAGTGTATTTTATTTCATGCTGAAAAATGTTGAGATTCCGCCTCATTTTTACAACCCTTCAAACAGCCTTATTGTATAGCTCCAATTAACCCTTCATGAAAAATTGCAATCAAAGGTAGATTGTGACATCAAGGTTTGCCACCACATGATAACAAAGACAAATCACATATATGTTATGCTAAATTAACTCTGTACTTGAGATAGCAAATCTGTTGCAATCAATAAAGAAAATATATGGACTTTGCGTATCATGTCAAAAAAATACATGGTTGGCACCAACTTTTTTGACCTAATCATCATGCTGAATAGAAAACCTGGATTGTGTAACTCAACTATTTTTGCACATTGATAACATAACAATAACCCAAAACAAAGATACAATAGACTGGTATTTCCTAAAGAGTGTTTTGAGCCAACATCGAAGCTTTTTCCTTTCATCTGTACAGCATATGTGGACACATGCAGAGTATGACAGGCATGCAAGATGCGGTCTAACTAATAGCATAAACACCCGGTAAACATGAGCAGCATAATACACAATTTCTAATGCATAATATCTAGTGATGTTGATTTAGACACAATTTTAACAACATTCAATGAAGAAAAAGCAGTGGGTCATCAGGCTGGAAAGAAAAAATTTTTGAAATTAAACTCAAAAGTGAACAGTGGCTTTGTATTTAACATATTTTTATCTACTGTTTCAAGGAAAGAAAAACAAATTTCAAAGTGATAACATCAAGAAGTAAAGAGCACCTCAAGAAGAGAGATTTAATGCTTCACAGAACTTAAACATTTCCTTAACCCTTTACACCCAGCTGGTTACATCATACTCTTCTCCATACTCTTCCCCATGCATTTCCTATTAAGGTGCTGATGATGATAACTAATTATTTTCTTAATAATCAAGACCTTTCATCCATGATCATTTGCTTTATCCGTGTGACCTAAATTTTTGATTAAGGAATGATATTGTAGGGGGTTATTAGATACTAATTCTTTCTTAGGGGTTACAGGGTAAGGCAAATCCTGTATAAAACTTTCCCAAAATATCAGGGCAGTTAATAGAAATGTAAATGGGAAGGCTGAAATAAAATGTAAGGTGAGCCTCTGCTCAATGTGTTTTTTTTTAATCTTACTTTGTGTTGTGGTAAAAGAAAAGACAATGACAGAGTAATTACCACAGTTACAACTACCGGATGTAAATTGAGGAACACTCTGTTTGATATGCCTTATGAGAACAAATTCATCTCTCCTCATATAATTGTGAAGGAGTATGTAGAATAAGTCAGTTTTGACAAGGTTGGGAAAGTAGAATAAATGACTGATAGTACAACATGAGAAGATAAGGCAGTCATAAAAAAATGGTAAATACTTGTGATATTGTGGATGAAAAAGCCAAGAAACATCAATAAAGACATCATACAACAACAAGCCTTCTACGAAACATGTACACACCACCAAAGGTTTATTCATTCACACATTATTTATTCATTTATTTATCCACTCATGTATTTCTGTTAGCATACCCCAAAGAATAATGTTATTTTCAATCCATTGGCTTTATTTTTTAAGGATGTCATTTATTTTTCTACAAAATAGAAATTGATTGTTGATGTTTTAAAATCAATGTATATTTTCCAATGAGAGGCAAACAACGAGCCAACAACACGTGCAACACAAGCCAAGTAAATAATAAACAACTCTTTGGCAATAACCAATTTACAAAACAACCAAAATATAAACACAATCGGAACACAACCTTCAGTGGTAACCAATTTACGACACAAGCCCGTACAAATAAGCACAATTTACAACACTTTCTCTCAGCAGTTTACAACACAAGCGAATATAAATTAAACAGAGGGGCTCATAAAGAGTTTACAACACAGATCTACAAGCCAAAAAAATAAACAGATAGGTTTAAAACAATAGGCAGCAACTGTGACACTGATCAAGAGTATTTAGCGCTCACCAAGCGCTTTATAACATGAGCTAATGAAATAGATACATACACTTGGTTCACCACTGCTCAATACAATTCCATGAAGTAACAAATTAAACCTTAAAAGGATGGATGAGCAAAATCACAGAATAGTGAAGAATTAATCTTTGCACTAAATATGCACAGCCTTAGTACCGCTGACCGGCTTAGCAAGGGACCTTGGACTTTGAATGCCTTTGAATGCCTTTGAAAGCGTTTGGTATTGGTGTTATGCGTTTCCAGTCTGTTGCGTGATGTTTTCGTATGATAAAAGTCAATCAAAGATAGTATCGGGTTTCCTTTCAATGTTACGTAGTTGAATTTCCTCCTTCCATTTCAGCGAATTGTGCCAGGTTTTATCGACAACTACATTCAAAAAAGCTAAGATGTCTCAGTTCAAAAAGCGAATTCATCTTTTCAACTGTGATAACACATACAAGCTAGAGCCTGTTGAAAAATTGCTGGAGAAATGTGGCATCCATGTTGAACTTGTTGAGAAGCACTATTTCAGACTTCCTAAAATGTCTGAAATGGTCGACAGAATTCCCGTCTTAGCGATGGATATGGCCTTTTTCGTGATTCATGCACATGAATGTGTACTCTCGATAAACGAGGACGGCGCGGGATTTGGCTACGCCAAAATATACCGGGCTTTACTAAAAGCAACGGGTAAGGAGCTGAAACATTTTCAGCTTTATTTATCATTATTTAATTGTGTTTGTAACAAACACATTTAATTTTGCTTAATAATGCGTTGTTCAGCAGGCAGCGATTTCTTTAACAAAAGCAATGGCAAGTTTATCAAATTTACTGCGGAACTGTTGTACATTTTCCCTAACAAAGGCCCATTAGACATATGAGTCGAAAGCGAAAGTAAATTAGCATAGATGTACATCGAGGTTGGAAGTTCTCGGCACTTGCTCTGGAGATTGGTAAAGTGCGAGGATCTGTTACGAGCGAGGAAATCGAAACCCGGCTTCGAATTCTCGGTACAGAAATACAATTTCACTTTGTTTGAGATACCTACGCTGAGGAAAAAAATTGCACTCGAATGCCTCCTGACAATAACTTGGAGGTACACAATGGTTTAATGAAGGCAACAGATAATCGGCTTGAGACTGGGTTGTTTGTGTCTTTTTATTCAGTTGTGAACCGCTTTTTTTATTTGCTGCCGAGCAAGAAAGGAAAAATCTCTTCCTTGTATGATTAATTTGGCAACTAAGAAAAGTAATCGACTGTATAAAACTAACGCGATGTGATTCGGTGGATAAAGCGGCGGACGATTTAAGCGGAAGCGACTAAAACTGTTTCCGATAATCTGTTTTCCTTCTTTTGTTGGCGATCAAAATTTTTAGGCAATGTAAGGTAATGTGCTCGCATTTATTTTATAAATGTTGATTTTATTTTTTCCTTTCCTAAATGAAGACGGAAGCAAACTTCCGGCGAATGCTTATGATAAGACAGATTAGACAAAAGGAACTGTTTCCAAGAATCTTGGGTCAATCTTAATTCGTTTTTTCAGGTTAAACCCAATTTACGTGTGCGTATGTGTCGGCTTGAATACGTGGTTCAACGTCGATCGTTCAAACCACTAAGATATAAGATTTACATGACTCATTGCTTGTCATTTAATTCTGAAGATTGTTCGTATTTGCTCTGGAAAGTAATAAAAAACGTATAGAGTCCGGGAATACCGCAATTTATTTACATTTTCATTTGCATGCCACTCGTTCAAGTTGGGTGTAAGAAAATCAACTGCATGCAACTGTAAGTGAAACCGTCAGGGACCTTCAGGATTGTATGAGTTAAAGAGAGAAAGCAAATTTATATTTAAAAGCCATTTTGCTTCAATGGATAACGGCTAAGAGAACATTGAATTCATTCCTCATAATGATGAATGCTGAACAAATCAGAGGCGCCTCTCTTCGGATACTGATTTTGAGCAGCCAAGGCATATTCCTACGTAGAATTGATATGATAAAACAGTTTACCATTGAAACCGAATTGGAAAGGTGAACATTTGTCAGCTATCAGCAGTTATCTATACCACTGACATGGGTTCAAAACGCTTTTTTAAAGCAAATGAAATTAATTTGAATAATCGTTCGAATTACGAAAGGAAATTTTGTGGGTAACAAGAAATGGACCTCCGACTACCATAGATAAACCAAGAAACATAGTGTTATTTCGATGACATGTTAGGAGAGGATGTCAGCATCCATCGAACAAATTTGAAATATTTTGGAAAGTCGCCCAAAATTCGTTTTCTCTCCTACTTTCACACTTTTTAGCCCAATATGTTCGAATAATTGTGGTGTAGTTTTTTGTGAAAACATATTTTAGTTTTCGAGAAACAGTTTTTTTCGTTCGACCGCTCAAATATGCAAATTTTAACCGTGAATATTACTCGAGTTGTGTGACCTCATGTCACGAATATACTAAACATCCGGTATTTCTATCGACACAATCCTTTGTTTTAACATCTAATTTTAATCCCCTGTCATTATTGAAGCTGGCAAAGAAATATTTATTTTTTGGTGAATAGTTTTGTCCGACATGCTTGTTGAAGTCCTAAATGTAATAACTGTCCTAAATGTAATAAAGTCCTAAATGTAATAACATTTGGTCCTAAATGTAATAAAGCCCTAAATGTAATAACTTTAGGTCCTAAATGTAATAAGCCTCCAATGCAGTCGTTTAACTGTGCTAACATTGAGATGTTAAAGTGACAGCTGTTGCACCAAAGAATCCTCTGACCTGTATTCATGGCATATTGCGGGCTCGCTGATATTAATCAGGGTCTTTTTATTAGCTAAAGACGTAGGTTGAGAAGCATTGGCTACAAAACCTTATACTGATGTGCTTTTGGCATCAAATTGACGGACGCAAAAGCAATGACAACGCTGATCAATAGCTCTCTTTATATCATGGGCTCAGACTCTCAATTAAGTGTAACAGATTTTGACGATATACTTGTGTGATCAGTGCTGAAGTTAACACTTCATGAACCAAATTACAAGGAAAAGGAAGTCCACTGACCTATACGTTAGACAAATTCCGGGCTCGTAAGTGCATTTTTTGTACTGTCTTTCCTTACCAGATTTGTATGGGTCTGCATAAAACATGTTCATAAGTGTTATTGACCAAGCGTGAGGTCAAAATGGCTGGATATTGGGCGAGTTCTTTTTTTTTTTTTTTCTTTTTTTTTTTGCGTTTTTATGGACTGAGACGAAGTCTCGGTCCGTAAAAAAGGTAAAAAAAGAACGAGGCTAACATCCAGTCATCTTGACCGAACAAGCTTGGTCAAGAGAGTTTGTATTCTCTTGGCTTAATCATTAAAGGATTCATTGTATAGAAAAAGATCTCGCTTTGATAAGAATCAAGAATGGCTTGTTTATTTCGAGAACCGATAGTGAAAGCCAACTGTGTTTGCAACACAATAAACCCAAGAGGGTCGTTTATTTTTTTTCTATGTATATGCCGATATTGTCCAAAAGTTACGAACTTTGTAAGTTTTCTTGCGTGGGGTCAATACGGGGAATCCAAAGCGGGTGAGGGTAGGCCCATCATGCCCGCTCAGGTAGCCAGTCAGAACACAGGATTCACTTCATCTTGCTCGCACGCGCTGCTAGCTATATGATAAAGTGACTTACAGAGCAAGATATCTACTGACCGATCATATATTATTCCATTTCACGATCACAGGTCTCGACCTGTTGCCTTTTTTCCACGCAAGAGCATTGAGCTACAACATTCAACGCATGATGGTCAGTTGATGGTCTGATAAACCATTCATTTTTTTTCCTTTAGCCCCTTATGACAGGTTCATCAATTCCCGAACCGAAATATTGGGAAAACATATATTTTACAGTTGATCTCAAGTCTACATTTCATTTTTTGACTTCATCTCTTCTCCCTCCGTGAGGGGAGAAAATGAATAGATAAATAGATGAATGAAAAAGGAAAGCTCAACAGTTTCCATTTATAGTCATATGGTACATGAACTGATTACTGAGGTGGAGTAAAGCCATAGAGGGCTACAAATGCAATATCCCAGGTTCAAAATTGAATAAATCAAGGTAGTCATTCTTAAAAACGAACTCAAATGCTTCATTAAAATCAATTGACACTGAATAACATAGATGTGCAAAATTTCAGTAACACTATTGATGATAACACTTTTCTTTTGGATTAACATGTGACAGCGAAATCATTCAGACTGCTCTAAAATGGTGCATCAGTACTTCGGACTTTAACACGAACGATAACATCAACAATAACATGCTAGTTCATCATCAATTGTAGTAAATTTCTTTTCCAAAAAGTCCTAATGATTACGTACCAATCGATTCCATCCTGTTGAGCTTCCAGCCAAGCACAAGCCTACTTTAGACTGGAAATAATTTTTTCCAACTCGATCAATAAACCGCTCAAAGGACCATACTTCGACTGCTGATATTTCTTATGTCCAGCAAGTAAAAGGACGCCCATTGATATCAGCGAGCCCGTAGTGTGATATGTATACTGGTCAGCGGTTTTTTGGTGCAACAGCTGCCACTTTAACATCTCAAGGTGGATGTCCGCCATAACAACAATGCATTGAAGGAGTTAAACGATTGCATTAGAGGCTTATTACATTTAGGACTAAATGTTATTACATTTAGGACTTTATTACATTTAGGACCAAATGTTATTACATTTAGGACTTAATTACATTTAGGACAGTTATTACATTTAGGCCTTCAACAATGCTTTCCCCATGTCGAAAAGTAGCATCAACACTAGGACATATTGGGCTACAAAATATGAAAGTAGGATTGTAAGCAAATTTTGGGTGACTTGTTGCTGTTTGTCTGATGCATGTTGACATTAGCTCTTAAATTTTATTTGCTCTTTGTTAGAAACGAGATACTTTGTTTTATTTCCACGAGCACAAATAAAATGTATAAAAATAGTAACCAAATGAGATTCAAGGGCCTTTGCATAAACACTTCGTTAATCAAATAGTATATGTCAGGTCTCTTTCGTGCAATACGGATTATACATGTATCAATATTAATGTTAATACGTTGGATCAGGTTGCCCTGTGTATTCGAGCCCGAGGCTCATGAATAAGACGTATGAAAGTAATCAAAATACAGTTGAAAAAGCAGAAACAAAAAAAATATAAAAAATATAAAAAACTAAACGTACAAAAATCATTGCTACAATTCAAAATATCGGCAGGGCGGTAACACCAGGTGCTCAGTCAAAGGGGCGCATTGTTTCATATTTTACATCTGGTCACTATAAAGGAATTTGATTAAGTGTGTCTGACATGGGAGATACAAACACACTGGCCAACAACAAAACATTGGAAATTGCATATCGTGTGGAAATATGTACTGTTACGCCTTTTTACATTTCAATCTGCTTTATTATCAGGTGGAGATGTCATCATCGTTATTGGGGGAGATAACAAATACAAGGGCGAAGACGAAGAGGAACGTGAGGTTATTTCACGTTGGGCGAAAAGGAAAGTTTTCTCACAGTTCAGCGAAGAGTATCTTGATGGCAGAAAGAGCTTCATCTTTTCTTGGAACAAACAACATCGAGTGATTCACGAACAAGCTCTGTTGCATCACTTTGATCCAAACAAGAAAGGACTAAAGTTCGAATATCAGCCGGATCAGCGAAAGGAACAACCAGAGGGAGCAACACCACCACCATCAAGATTGAAGGAGGTGATACCTCCGTTTCGTAGATGTTTTTCCTTGTCAGGCGAACAACAATATGAATCAGAGCCGCCACTTAAACCAGAAAGTTCCCTGCGTCACTATGAAGCTGTAACTGGAGCAAGGGAGATCAAAGAATGGAAGACTCTTGATAGTAGAGCCGAGGGCAGCAATATTTCGAGGAAGAAGGCAAGGACAACAACTGCTAATAATCGAGGAGCCGGGTCTGAGGAAATTGTTCGTCCACGTACCGGAGAAACCATTGGTTAGTGGTTAGAATAAAATCTTCAAACAGATTTAAAGGAAAATATTTAGGCACCTTCCCCACTTATGCGTCGATCAATCGGAAGCTTCAACATCCAGGAAGCCCCTTGTGTATTTAAACTTTTGAAGATTGGTATGTTCAAATTCCTGTTTTGAAGATTCCTTTTGAAGATTGGTATGTTCAAATTCAAATTCCGGGCTCAAAATTATTTTCAAATGCCCTCCCCAAGTGGCGGAATTGATGTTGAATTTTTTTTTGTAAAAAGCGGGATCATACCTTCAAACTCTCCCTATTTTTAAAAAAATAAAAACTTTTATTCCGGTTGGAATTCCCCATCCCAGCCAAAAATGTTCAAATTCCCCACCCCGGATAAGGATGACGGTCAAATTACCGCGGGTTGCCCAGGGGGGAATGTTGAAGCTTCGAATTAATCTGCGCACTAACTGAAAGGTTATAAAGCCGACGAAAGCACAATTTCTCGGTAACTCTTGTCTTTTTTGCCCACTTGAAGTCTCCAAAGTATATAGATTTGAGAAGGTAGTGGGAAGTGGACTGCTAAACTACTACCTGTGCTGGGGGCATGGCCAAATGGTACCTTTTTAAGTGCTGAGGTCAATTGCCCATGTGCTTTCAACTCTTAGGTCCGTGTCAAAAACTTAATGAAGATTGTCAACGAGCACAATTTTGGTCACTGTCGACCCATGAATGTTATTAGCGTTTTGTTTCAGTCTACTCTCGATTACAATTTCTGGTTTGCAGAGTTTTTCTCTTGGGACTTAATTTGCCGCTGTGTCGGCTTTTCATTCATTGATAGAAGGAAGTAATTCTTAATAAAGAAACCACAACTTTTAGTTTGCAAGACATGTTTCGACATTCTTATGTCATCTTCAGTTGTAAATGCGATTTTAACGGTTGTACATTTGAATTTATATGAGATTACGTTACAAATTACGTCATATTGTTTACGTTACAATTTGAATATTAAATACGAAAAAACGTGACATAGCACGCGCCAGAAGGGGAAAGAAGGAGAAAAGAAAAATAATGATCATAGTAAGAAAAAATTATTATGATGATAGAATCAAAAGGAAAGAGACAACTCTAGATGCTTCAATTGCTGATTAAGGATGGGTTTGTCCCACTTAATATGCAATGCCTCTTTGATCTTAATTTTGTATTTCGAAGCGGCAGAATCTAAAATGGTGAAACATTCTGTACCACAAGAGTCGAGACAGGCCTTTGATGATTGTAGGTGCTTGTAAATGTGTGAAGTTTTGTCGGACAAGAGGTGCTCACGAACCCGTGTACAGATGTGGCGAGTGGTCTCACCAATATAACTGGCATTACAGCCAGCACACGAAAATTTATAAACGACACGCGAACGTAGACCTGGTGGTACTGAATCTTTCACACTGAACAAGTTTCTGAGCTTAAACGTATTGAAGACTAACTTAATATCTAAATCAGGTCTACAATAACGTTTCAGTAGATGCCTTAACTTGGTTTGAGCGATGTCAGAAAACCGCCCAACATAAGGAAGTTTAAAATAATGCGAAGAAGGGTTTCCGGAGTTTAATGTGGCGTTATGCGTGGGAGAAGGATTATAGCTCTTGGCCAGATGTCGTGAGATAATCCTGTCTATGACGCTGGAAGGGAAACAATTTTTCCGTAGCAAGAAAATAAGTTTTTGTACATCCTTGTGGAAACCAACCCAGGAATTATTGATCGTATATACTCTGTCAACCAAAGTTCTTATTAAACCTAATTTGTACATCATAGGAGTGAAGCTAAAATAATTCGTCAGAAGACCAGTAAACGTCTTCTTGCGGTAGACGCTAGTAATTATGGATGGATTACTGTTGTCAATCAGTATGTCTAAGAACGATAATTTCTCATTAATTTCCTTTTCCATTGTGAAGCGAATACTAGGGTGTCTGGTGTTTAAATAATCAAAGAACAATACCGCGTCCTTCTCATTATTGAACAAACAGAAGGTGTCATCGACATAGCGTCTGTAGAAAACAACTTCAGATAATGAATAGTTGTCTAACCAGGTTTTTTCATGATGTCCCATAAAGAGATTTGCAAGTACTGGAGCAAGTGGGGACCCCATGGCAACTCCATCTATCTGATCGTAAAACACTCCCGCAAACAGAAACCCGGTTTCAGCTGTCGCAAAGGCAAAAAGCCTTCTTAGGTCAGCGGCGTTTATCTTAAGACCAGGGTTACCTTGATAAATATACCTAATCGCAATATCTATGCACTCATCGAGAGGGATACTAGTGAATAAGCTCTCGACATCGAAAGATACCATGAATTTCCCTGAGGTAGATAATTGGTTGATTTCATGTACAAAAGAGAACGTGTCGCGGACGTTGTATTCATGTGGGACATGTGGCTCGAGAAGATTACAAAGGAATTTAGATAAATTGTAATTGTAGGTACCTATTGAAGATACTATTGGTCGAAAGGGAGGTGTTTCATTAGGTCCTCTAGCCTTGTGCATCGTAGGTAGCCCATAAAACCTGGCTGGTTGAGAACCAACTGGGTAGATTCTCTCATAGGTATTTTTGTCTAAGTGGCCCTTATTTTTAAGTGTTCTCAAAAAACGTTGTAATTTACCTTCCCTTTGTAATGTTGGATCGTTATCATTAACCTTAAACTTGGAAGTGTCACTGATAATAGATAAAATACCCTGTTCGTAGGCTTTCCTGTCCATGACAACCAGGCCATTTCCTTTGTCAGGTTTCAGTATTACAATGTCCTTGTTCCTCCTTAGATTCTTTAATACCCTGTATTTCTTCAAGTCCGCTACAGAAGGTTGGTGCGATGAGACGTACGAGTGGGCAAGATGAGAGAGGTCTGCGACAAGTTTGCCCTTTAGTTTCCTGTCGAGTATATTTCTGACCATGGTACGATTAATTAGCTCAAAACAAGAAAAAACATCCGTTTTGCTGATGGTGCTAGGACAAATAGAATGTGAAGGCCCATATTTAAGTATTTCCAGTTGTTCGGACGTGAGATTCTGCGATGAGAGGTTGGTGACTGTCTCCGTTGAAGTAAACGGTAGAACTACGTTTCGCGGTAATCTTTTGAGTTTCTTCTCGTGGGTGGTGATAACTCGTTTCACAGCCTTTTGAACATTGCATTTCACAGTTCGATGGAAGACATATCTATCTATCGATGTTGCTGATAATTCCATTGATATGCACCGCTAATTTGTCTCTTGCTTCGGTTAATTTGCAAAGTTCCTTTCTCCGTTTGGCTATGGCAATCTCATATAAATTCAAATGTACAACCGTTAAAATCGCATTTACAACTGAAGATGACATAAGAATGTCGAAACATGTCTTGCAAACTAAAAGTTGTGGTTTCTTTATTAAGAATTATTGCCACCCTGCTGTCTTTACGTCCTTTTGGTAACATAGAAGGAAGTCTGTTGAACTTGGTTCCAACGCACTGACCGCCATTATTTGGCGACCATGCACACACAAATAAAAGAGAATCATGCTCCAAAAATCATCTTATTTTATATTTACCATCAACAGTAACCTTACTTTAGACATTTGTCTTCAACTGAGCTTAGAGTTGATTATGGCGCTTGCCATTTTTTAACCTTGCCCAGCAACCTGGCCGACCACCTTTCTCGGTTCCAAGTTTCGATTCTCTTCTCATCATCTCATGGAGATCCGTTTGATTAGTATAGGGCCACACGAAAATAAATTATTAACCTAAAAATTTGTTTCTTTTTGTGGTGGTTTTCCGTTTGTGGCCAGGTAACTTTGTTAATTTCAAAATGGCGGCGGTTCATGTTCAAGTTTTAAGCACATTTAATTAAGCTAGGTTACTCAATCTGCATACTTCTTCTTCAAGATAATCTATAAGTATACGACTTTCCGTGTTTCACTCTTTAGAATTGTCGATTCTTGGCTGCAATCTGTCGCGTGAGTCTGAGGATGATGCGAAAAAAGTTTTTGCAAAAGTTCTTCCCAGCCTTCACTTGTTAAAGGATCCTTTTGTTGGCAACCTTCCAATCACCAAAGTTGAAGAATATTTGAAGGATTTTCACTTCACACTCTCTGTGTTTGTGGTGGACGGTTATACCGTGAGGGATGGTTGTGACGATGAAAGTTCAAAGGAATTACAGCGACTTGTAAGACTTGCAGTGGATAAAGTCGGTAAGTCTTCAAATTGAACTGATAAGTTAATCTCACAAAAATCCTTCATACCAAGTTTTTTTCTCATTACCTTATTTTTTATCCCCTGATAATTTAATTCCTTTTTGATGCATTTAATCAAAAAGAGTCACTTCGTCCGACAAAAAGACAATCTTTACCGCTGAATGCTTGAGTTGATAAATCCTTTTCTAGGAGAGCGGGTAAGGGAGGTCTAGGAAAGGGATGGTCATCCCACTGTAGTTTTATGTAGATTAAAATTGAAAAAGTGATTACATCAGACCGTGAGCAGCTCCTCCTCTTTTGTAGTGAGATCATTTTTTCGTAAATGTAGATAACCTTTATGTAATTACTTAACTGCTATAAGCACAGGCATAGTAACAGATATTTAAGGTAGCTCTAAGCCACTTCCGGACTATAGAACCTGAATCGGCCATGGTTCTTCGAAACACGACTAACACTAATGCTTTGTTACCTGTTTATAGACTTTCTGTTACTATGTAGTTTTAACCTGACATAGTGACAGAAAGGGTGCCGGTGCTGATAGTATTCGAACAACTCAGCTCATTTCTTGAAACAAAATCTGTATGATTGGAATTGAATAACGGCTAAATGTGTGTGAAGAAATGAACAAAGCAGTCTTAATTTGAGGCCGTAGATCTAGATATTTGGTACAATGTTTTGAATCTTCCGATGACACGTTCTACGCCAAATGCACAGTCTATCTCTCAAGAACAGGATGTAAACGCTTACTCGTTGTCCACATATTCATACAGCGTAAGCGGAAACTATCCTCAAAGGAATTCCTCAGAAAGGAAAAGTATCGATGAGATGAGTGCTCAAAATATTCAGCAGCTGGTCCTGTGGACGCAGTCCTCAGAAAGACCCCCTCCTGTTGTTGTCCTAAGAAGTTTCGTTCGTCACGGAGAGATATCTTATCGGCAAGAGGACCTTCAAATATGGGACCCTGAATTTAAAGTTCCGGATGACATCCAAGGGAGGCTGTTATACAAATTCCGGAACAAACCTCTTGTTGGAATAAGAGTCATTAAGCTCAGTGATGGGTCAACGGAGTGTTATGTTGATCAAAATTTGAAACAATTTACGTTGGATGAGGAAGTACAGCTTGATACTGGAAAAAAGCTTTTATTAAAAACTCGTGTTCGCAACGGAAAGGTATCGTTTGAAGACAACGATGTAAAGTATAAATATAGAAATAACTGTATCCCTAAATGCATTATCGATAATCTACAAATGACGAAGGCTGATGGTGACTTGTACATCACTTTATATGACTCAGACAAATTTGAAGCTATTATAAAAGGAAGTGGAAAAATAGAGCAAGCTGCTAATGCTGCTGCTAATGCTATCAAACAAACAACGGAAAGAGCGCTAGAAAAAACAAAAAAAGCGTTAGGATTTAGCTCTCTGGGGCGTAATTCAAAGGACTGAGAAAAATGTCAAATGACTGCTTCTGAATGTGTAGCTGCCAGTCCACTGTCGATATTCGCAAGAAATGATCGTAGCTATCAGAAAAAATCTGATTTAAAAAAATTCTGTGATGTTTATAAATGTATGTGTAATATTTCATAAATATGTTTATGTGTTTACATATGTTCACAGAGTTTGCATGATTCCACTCGTAAGGAACAGAAGATTTGTGATTTTATCTACTATAGACTGTCCAAGTAACGGTTGCACCATTTTTTGCAGATCGAGTTTCATTAAAGTTATTTTAGAATAGGTTTATAATTACTCTTTAATTAAATAAATATAGGTTCGTAAATTCGTCCGAGTGGATACATCTTCGACAGCGATAAGGGTGAGTTTATGAAACTGACCTACTCCTTGTATCTTAGTAATCACTAACAACGTACAGATAAACTGAAAATAAGCTTTGGAGAAATTATTTTTTACCGACAAGAAATCGCATGATCTTCAACAAAAATTTAACTCGGCCATCAAAATCAGTTTTCGGGAATACTATGGCATAAATTACAACGAATCCAGGATGTAGCCACGGTATTTCCAAACGATTCATAATAAATGATGAAGGTCGATTGCGTTACTTGCGATCCAAGACAACGGATTACTAGAGTAAATATATGTATGACGATTATCACTGTGACTGTCAACGACGACAAGCTGTAAATGAACGCGTGCACAATTCTGCTTATAATCTCGGCCTTTATATATTTCTATGAAGTGTAGTCCTGATAGCTATGTTTTGAAACTGAATGGGTTAACAAAACGTTGCTGTGTTAGTTTTATTCAATAAACATGTTGTGCGGCCTCCAGTGAGCACGCGATAGCAAATATGTATGTGTTTTCTATTGTTGTCACGCACGGCTATGGTAGTGTCAGGGACTTTAGACGAGAGTGACTGATACTGGTTGAAGGTGGAAAATTAACTTCAGATCCGTATAATGTTTTTCAGCTTTGGTCTCAAGTTAGTTGTGGTGTACTTCCTTCCTTTCATTATTTTCCCCTTTTCCTACCTCAGTTTGCAATGCCATACCCCCGTTTCCCCTGATCCCATAAGATAACAATTTTTGCCTAAAGCCTTGGCCTTTATTTCTGTGAGGTTTAATCCTGATAGCTCTGTATTCAAATCAACAGCGCCAATAAAATTGTCCTTTTGGAGGAAAATTTAAAGGGAGGCAATTATGACATTCGAAACATATCCTCTTCGTTTTCGTTTATTTCACTCCGGTATAAAGCAGGGTAACTTTACTGCATTCATCTCAGTTGTTCGATTAGACACAAGACAAAGAAATACGCAAATGCAGCTTGTTAATGCAGTAATTTTCAACCTCTTGCGTTATTGTTTGAGCTTCACGTATAATTGGCGATTGAAATAGGGCGAAAAGGGGTCATTTCTAAAATTGATGGCAATTAATAATTATTACGCGTTTAAAAACAGAATCTAGAGGGAAGCCGTATGTTGACTTGTACGTCATTTTGGATGTCGCTGGACGATTTCGATCCGTGGTAAAAAGTGGATTAATGGAGAGAATGGCCGAGTTTTTTTGCACAGAAATAGGAGTCCTTTCATCGTTGAAAGTCAAAAGAGGCTTTTTTAGCAACATATGGGTTAAAGGAACCGGTAAAATTTACTTCATCGTATAAGGAAACTGGCTGATAACGAAGGACGAGAACTAAATTGATATCTTCCTTTTGACTCTTAACTTCCAGAAATAGGTCTTTTCGGTTGCGATGCTCATCCATGTGATGGCGGACATTTCGATGCAAGCGAAAACCAAACTGTTCACAATCTTAAAATCCATTTCTTCGAAAGGTTTGAAATGTGACAAAAACATCATGGTTTAGACCGTTCAAAGAGTATATTCGCTCATGAGCTCATGTTGTGTTGTAATTTTGTTTGATGAGAGATAGCGATAAAGACTCGGTTTTATTTAGATGAAGAAAAAAACATTATAGAAAAGGAAAATGGAAGAGAGAGACCATGGAAATGAATTAAAAGCTCTACCGGTGGACAGCTTGATTATAGACCATTTATAGAATAAGGATGGCATGTCGGCGGTTTTTTTGAGTAATTTTTTTAATCAAAAAAACAACTCTATGTTAGCGTGTAGAGCGGTATGTTGCTAGCACCAATCAGATCACACATTTTGGGCATTAGAATATCTTTCTCTTGCTCGGTGTATCTTAATTCATTTATTTGCAATATATGTTTGGCTAGGTCTATTGAAGATAACACAGAGTTTTAGTTTGCTTTTAGTTAAATTACGTGGAATCCTATCTTGAGGCAGCCAACTGTAGACGAATAATTTTTATTTTCTCTCTGTTAGGAAAAACGGCAGTAAGTCAACTCTTTCGCAACCGTTATTTGGTCTCGTTACGCAACGCACTCTGTTTCCAATGGGGAAGAGAGGGCGTTGTGTGGCAAGACCAGACAATGGCTGCGAAGGAGACTACATTAGGCGTGGCAATGATGCATTTCATTTTTACTGAGAAGTATTTAGACAATAAAGACAATAGATCACAAAGAACTTGTGAGAGTTAAGATAAATTAGCCTTTTTTTTCTTTCTCCTTAAGGTGAAGTAACACAATATTTTCATTCTTTTTAAAGTTATGCTCTTTTTCTGTTTCAAAAATGAAAACAATAGGTTCACAAAGTGTCCTACCGCAACACACACAGTTAAAAATTAATTCTTGCATGATACGCATGCCTGTGTTTGTACCTAATGTTTTTCTGCTTCCGGTGTGCTTTCCAACAGAACAGAGTACAGTCAAGGCTTCTCTATTTGTCAACCAGTCTTGATAATTTAATAAATTTGAAACAAATTTTTGTTTGTTTGTACGCAGGGAACTTCGCTGGCAAGGCAATCCTCAATGGTACAGTATGAAAATGTCACAATGCAAGGAGTTACGTCCTCAGAAATCCTTGCTGGGCATCACCACATGATCTCAGAGAACTTTTACTCTTTGCAAGATTAAGTCCCTTGAATAGTAGACTATCATAATGTTTATCATATGTTCTTAAATTATTGAGAATTTCAAGATCAGATTGCTAGTCATAAGGGGTGTATTTTATTTCATGCTGAAAAATGTTGAGATCCAGCCTCATTTTTACAACCCTTCAAACAGCCTTATTGTATAGCTCCAATCAACCTTTCATGAAAAATTCCAATCAAAGGTAGATTGAGACATCAAGGTTTGCCACCACATGATAACAAAGACAAATCACATATATGTTATGCTAAATTAACTCTGTACTCAAGATATCAAATCTGTTGCAATCAATAAAGAAAATATATGGACTTTGCTTATCATGTCAAAAAAATACATGGTTGGTGCCAAATTTTTTAACCTAATCATCATGCTGAATAGAAAACCTGGATTGTGTAACTCAACTAGTTTTGCACATTGATAACATAACAACAACCCAAAACAAAGATACAATAGACTGGTATTTCCTAAAGAGTGTTTTGAGCCAACATCAAAGCTTTTTCCTTTCATCTGCATATGTGGACACATGCAGAGTATAGCAGGCCTGCAAGATACGGTCTAACTAATAGCACAAACACCCGGTAAACATGAGCAGCATAATATACAATATCTAATATCAAGTGATGTTGAGTTGCACACAATTTTAACAACATTCAATGAAGAAAAAGCAGTTGGACATCAGGCTGGAAACAAAAAATTTTTGAAGTTAAACTCCAAAAGTGAACAGTGGCTTTGTATTTAACATATTTTTATCTACTGTTTCAAGGAAAGAAAAACAAATTTCAAAGTGATAACATCAAGAAGTAAAGAGCACCTCAAGTAGAGAGATTTAATGTTGCACAGACCTTAAACATTTCCTTAACCCTTTACACCCAGCTGGTTACATCATACAGTATGCATATTCTCCACACTGTTCCCCATACATTTCCTATTAAGGTGCTGATGATGATAATTAATTATTTTCTTAATAATCAAGACCTATCATCCATGATCATTTGCTTTATCCATGTGACCTAAATTTTTGATAAAGGGGTGATATTGTAGGGGGTTATTAGATACTAATCAGTCTTAGGGGTTACAGGGTAAGGCAAATCCTGTATAAAACTTTCCCAAAATATCAGGGCAGTTAATAGATATGTAAATGGGAAGGCTGAAATAAAATGTAAGGTGAGCCTCTGCTCAATGTGTTTTTTTTTTAATCTTACTTTGTGTTGTGGTAAAAGAAAAGACAATGACAGAGTGATTACCACAGTTACAACTACCGGATGTAAATTGAGGAACACTCTGTTTGATATGCCCTATGAGAACAAGTTCATCTCTCCTCATATAATTTTGAAGGAGTATGTAGAGTAAGTCAGTTTTGACAAGGTTGGGAAAGTAGAATAAATGACTGAAAGTACAACACGCGCAGATAAGGCAATCATAAAAAATGGTAAATACTTGTGATATTGTGGATGAAAAAGCCAAGAAACATCAATAAAGACATCATACAACAAGCCTTCTACGAAATATGAACACAATACCAAAGGTTTATTCATTCACACAATATTTATTCATTTATGTATCCACACTTGTATTTTCTGTTAGCATACCGCAAAGAATAATGTTATTTTCAATCCATTGGTTTTATTTTTTAAGGATGTCATTTTTTTTTTCTACAAAATAGAAATTGATTGTTGATGTTTTAAAATCATGTATATTTTCCAATGAGAGGCAAACAACGAGCCAACAACATGTGCAACATAAGCCAAGTAAATAATAAACAAGTCTTTGGCAATAACCAATATACAAAACAACCAAAATATGAACACAATCGAAACACAACCTTCAGTGGTAACCAATTTACGAAACAAGCCAATACAAATAAGCACAATTTTTTGCTGTCACCAATTTACAACACTTTCTCTCAGCAGTTTACAACACAAGCGAATATAAATTAAACAAAGGGGCTCATAAAGGGTTTACTGTAACGTCACGTGGTAGTTGTTATCCAATAGGATGCCAGATTTTACATGTGCTCGCGATCTTGTACTCGAGTCTTCAGTGAACCGACTTATGGATTAAAAGTATCGTTTGTTTATGTTTACAAGACCCGTTTGTTGCTATACAAAGCCACAACGTTACATTTACAACACAGATCTACAAGCCAAACTCAGGCACGTTAAAGCATGGTTACAACGTGAAAACGAGGCAAAAAAATTATTTTTTCATTCCAGGTCGTTCTATCACTATAGAAATTATCTATCATTCTATGCAATACCATTGCCATAGCAACCATAATTAAATTATAGTAACCCTTGACGACGCCCAAATTAATTACCTTACTTTGAATCGAAATGGGGCAAACCTTCAAGACTTGAATCAAGTTCGCCCAAACCGTATTGAGGAATAGTTAATTCATAAGAGTTAGCCCTGCAAAGGCGTCGGCATCGGCCATATGTCCGTGGATGAATAACTAAAAGTTGGGAAATCGTCACGGCAGCAGTTTGGAGGGTCTTTACGTTAAATTCTTAATGGTTACGAGCTTTGGGGTCAACATTGCAAGGCTAAAACAAGAAGAAGAAGTTCAGTAGAACTAACGTATGTTAAAATTTTTCACATTTGAATCGATTTTCCTTCCCCCATGGCGCAAAATAGGTCGTCACTCGACAATGTTCCGATTCGGACGCCATTTTGTTTCACGGCCGTTGGGAGACTGAAACAGAAACTTCGAATCCCTCTCCCCTGAGAAAGAATTTAATTGTATTTATGCCCTTTTTCTGGGGGATATGGTGAAATGAACTATGGAATAAAAAGCAGACTTCAAGATGGCGGTCGAAGGAGAGGATTCTTCGAGCTCTCGAATTAAGATTAGATCGGGTCGTTTTTAACTTTAGGGTGCCTAACAGCCATTTACAGTATTCTTCTAGGCTACAAAATACATTTCAAGGTAGTGTTTTCTTAATATTTCCGTAATTCTTTAATAAAAAAATCGATGAAGAATAGCAATGGTCCATTCAAACCTTCGTAGACTTTATATTAATTCATGGATGAATAAAGTGGTCCGCAAGCGCGGCTCGTATTACACATTACATGAGCTCCTTAGTTTTTGGCGCAGCGTGCAGCGTGGAGAGTTCCAGCTTGTGTTTAATTAGAACACAATATCAAATCCCATATCCTCTGCCAAGGCAACAAAGATGTCTTTGAAAATTGACTGTGCTTGGGCGAGAGTGTTTCTTAGAGAAACTAAAAGTTTAAGCAAAACTGAAAGGATTCCCGATGAAGGAAATGCAAAGTTTGCTGCTAGATTGCTGCAAGATAGATTTAAAATTTTCAATGAACATTTTCAAGAATACCCTGGGCTACACATAAAACGGGAAGACTTCATGCGGCATTACAGAACCACTGATGAAAAATTTTACAACTGGAGAAGTAAAACCGAAAAAGAAGCATACCTAACAGCATTTTCCTCAATGAACTGGAATGAGGGCAAAGTAATAAGTAAAGAAGGGAAAAAGATCACTCGTTGACCAGCTGCCAGGCCTGTCTTTTATTCAACTCTCAATTACAATCTACCTTCCCTATAAGTAAGTTTTGCAGAGGGGCTAGGAAAGGACCTCTGACTGAATTAACACAAATGTCAAGAGACAATGTCAAAGAGAACCTAAGGTCACAAAAAGGAAATTAAAAAGCATTGGGGAAGCAATATATGCCACTTACAATAAAAAATGCCAGGATAACTTTCAAAAATCACTTAGTGGCATTCTTGTGCTTGTCCCTGAAGCAGGTCTTCAAAAGAAGCCTTCACCTGCTGAAAAGAAACAAATGAAGAGAAATAAGCAAAGGAAAACAAAAAAAGAACTAGAGACCAAAATGTCACAAAATGACAGTGCTGTTCACCTTAGCTTTCGTCAGTCCTACAGTTCAAGACAAGTCCAAAGAATGGCCCTGTCCTTTGAAACCTTTGAGGAGGCCAAGGAGAGAGCAAAAACGACCCCACCAAAGGTCAGGGAATGATCCCACCCAGCTTCACCTGCTAACATAGAAGGAAAGTTGGATCAGCTACTAGCAGATGTAGAGTCATGGCCTGATGGTCCTCCAAACTGGTCAGAAAAAAGCCAAAATGTACAATATCAAAACCAACTTGCCAGGTGTCGAATCACTTCCCTTGAAGGGAAGTGATTCGACACCTGGCAATGGAGGGCAATTAGTCAAAGCCTTTTTAAAGTAAAAAAAAGTAGACATTGCCCGATTTAAGCCCCCATCAGAAGTGCATCTCAATTCAGAGGATGGCCTTACAGGTAAAAAAATAGTAAATTTGTAACTAAGCCGACAGTGGAGAGTTACATCTCTGCAATATCATTTATAAGCGAAAGAAATTGTGTATTAGGATTGAACACAATTTGATTTATTAATTAAAGAACAGCGAGATTTAAGAGTTAAAATTTAGAATTTAGAATTTAGAAGTACTAGCAATACTGCTAATTATCATTTTCATCAGTTTAATTAGAGTACAAATTAGAAATTAGAAGAAGTAGGCCTGAAGTAATAAGAATGCATACAACAGCCTAAGTCAAGTTAATGATGAATATGTGACCCTATAATACTTTCATGGGTTTTTTATCATTTCTCTAGCCTCATGTAACCAAAGGTTTGATTAATTTTCCAGGATTCAGGGTGTGCAGAGCTATGAGGAAGCAAAAGGGGGGAGAAATTTCCATGTCTGTGATGCAATCAAATAAACAACTCAAGCAAAGCATCCATGAGGGAATAGAGAGTGGCAAATTTAACATAGGAGAGCCACTTCCAAGCAAATACCAACCTGGCTACTATCTGAGAGAACAAAGAACATTTATTCGTCTGAGGTGTAAAACTGAAAGATGCAAGAATAGCTTTCTCTTAAGTTACGTTGATCGTAGATGATAATAAGATATTAATTTGTTTCTTATTTTACATAGGAATTCGACACATGCTTGTAATTTTGTCATTCTGTAACAGTTTTTAATTAGGAAATTAATTAATTAGTTGTAATTTAGTAAGCTGGAAATTTTGCGTTTGTAAACCTTATCGCAATTCAGCTTTTGGCTGCAAGTTCTTAAGGTGAATAAACTATCTATCTATCTATCTACCCAATCTATCTATCAGTAATAGAAAGAGAGATTACCAAATTGGCTATAAATGCACAGGGAGAGATAGAGCAGAAGAAATGCCACTTTCAAGCAAGGAAAATTCCCTTCCAAGACATTAGAAAAGAAGCATTGATTAAAAACAAAGACCTCCTTCGAATAAAAAAACAATGCATTTTATGAAGAGCTCAGTGAAAGCGAGATTCGTGCAGAGCTAGAAAAGATCAGTGAGGATACAAGGGGAACACATGACGAAATCAAACAAAGGCTGAAAAGCTTTCAGCGGAAGAGGCATTGGCTGATTTGGCATGACCATTCAACCCTTTCAAATTATGGTCACATGCTCTTTTGTGTGAGAGAGATGTATGACCCAGCAATTCATCTCTCTGATGCAGAAGCTAGAGTTCAATATGGAAAAGATGTGGATGTCCAGGCAACAGTGGAGAGGCCCTATCTGTATATGCTGGGGCTGAGCAGTCCCAGCAGTGAAGATCAGATAAAATTTGTTCCAGCCAGACACGATGATTTAGTAAATTTAACCCAAAAAGTGAAAACAGAGGAGGATGTTGAAGTAGAAGATGAGATGAGATTCATGAATGGAGACAACCCTGCAGCAAACTTTGAATGCGGAAATCAGCATGGAGGGCATTATGGTTGCCCAGGTTGTGATGGGCATTTAAGCATATGCCACGATCTAGATTACATGGCCCAAAGCAAGTACAGAACATTGACCGAAAGGCAACAGCTGGTGTTAGCAGGAAGGAAAGGAAAAGAGGCAAACAACTGTTGAACCCATTTAAAGATCTCAAGGTCAACGAGCTATGAGCTGAAATTGAAGCAAGAGGACTTGGAGATTAAGACAAAACCAAACCAGAACTGGCAGAAATTTTAAATGAAGAACTTGGAGGGGCAACAAGAATTCCAGCACTGTTGTTTGGGGATGAGAGTGTTTCTGTGGAAAGTCTCAACCTCCAGTCCTATGAGGTACTGTGTTTTGAAGCTCTTCACTGCTCCATGAATCACATTAAAAACATTCTGGAAGAAATCCCACATCACATTTCTGACATTGATGCACTGATAAAACTTATATACTAGCTGTTCAACTTAACAAAGAGAAAAACCGAGGAGTAGATTATTGCAAGACCCTAATCTACTTAACTATAGCCCTTTACCAGACAACAACCCATGATGTGAGAGCTTTGCTGGCCACCCTGTGCAAAATGGTGGAAATTTTTTATGCCCAGGACAGAAAGAGGTCACCAAAGTTGATATTAAGGTTGCATATCCTGTGTTGGAGGCATGCAATTTTGTGCCACAAAGTGATGACCCCAACTAGAGCCCTAACAAGCAGAAAGCTCTTTGGCATATACTTCCATGCATGTGTATCTCATTCTGCCTTTCTTCTTCATCTTGCTTCACACCGTTCAACTAATGCAGAAATGTTTGAGAGGTTGTTTTGAGGAGCTGACCGACATCACCAGGAAGAGTGAAAAGCTTAATGAGCAACGCAGTTCTGCATATGCAAGCAGAGAAGACTTTGTATAGGTAATCACATGATTTCAAGTGCAATTTGGAATAAATAAGCACAAGTAAATTTTTTCAAAGACTAACAAAATTACACGAGCCTGTAGGGCGAGTGCAATTTGTGGTCTTTGAAAAATTAACAAGTGCTTGTTTATTCCAAATTGCACACAAAAAATCATGTGATTACCTGTTAATAAAAAATACAATTTGGAATAAACAAGCACTTGTAATTTTCGATTTCCTCGGCAATTTCCTTCTCTAAACACCACTTTTTTCCAAACCAACAACCAAAAAGCAGCGCCTTTTACAGTGTTTTCATTGTTTAAGCTGTTTTTCAGCTGCGGTGGCGAAAGAAAACCTACTTAAAATGCTGGCCATTGTTTTGCTCGCAAATTTTCAAATTTTCACATTTTGTTGTGACATCCAAGGCTCTCATTTGATTGGCTATCTGTGAGTTTCTTTGATTATTGACCAATCAGACTGTCTGATTTGTTTCTTTCTTTGCACTGAATTAACCCTCTTCTGCACTGAATTACCTGAAAACTGCATTTATCTTTTTTATCTTTTTCCATGTATATTATTAAGGAGGAAACGTAGCTGTGACCTGCATTATCAGGCAAGAAAAGGAAATTAGCAACATCAGCAAAGCCCTACCAAAGCTGGGAAACACAGTTTTACCCAAAGATGTCATCAACACACATGCTAGGTACTGGGAGGCTCGCCTTCAGTCTATTGCTGACTTCCTTGTACCGGGAGAAGGAGTTTGGTGGAGAGAAATTGAGGATGAAGACTGTATTGAGTTCTTTGATGGTCCTGAGGAAATTGAATTCAGGGAGCAAGGACCTTCCCTTCACCACCTTCGCTCCTCCAATATCAGAATGGAGAAAAATTTTCCTTCAACACTGCTGGGAAGAATGCATTCAAAGCAGAATCAAAATCCCAGCTACCAGAATTCCCAATGAAGAAAACCATGATGGAGAAGAATGCATGCAACAGAATCTGCCAGTTCAAGATCAGTCATTTGAGAGTGATGGTGAATGTGAAGAAGAAGCTGAAGATACAACTCTGTTAATTGATGAAGAAGAGAGTAGTGAAAACCTAGAAAATAATCAGATTCCAGAACCACAGCAGCTGAGTGAAACAGTGCAAAATGAGAGAGGTGAACCACTGGCTAAGAAACCAAAATTATCTGAAGATTTTATATCATCCAGCAAAACAGCAAAAGCTCTTTCAGAGATTCTTGGCACAACCAAAGATGTTATGTTATATGAAAAACTTTAAAAAAATGCAACAAAAAATTCAAGCTCAAGATACCACAAAGAACACTTCTTAAATCACCTGGCACACATTCAAGTACAAGTTCTAAAGAAATACAAGGAAATAAATGAAGCAATTATTGAGTGGTCAGCCAACTTCAAGAAAGTGTCCCAAAAAAAATCCCACAGAAATTCACATAAAAAAAGAGCCAGTTATAGCAAAAACATGGAGGAAAAATAAAGTTGCCACTGAGCTACTGAAATATGGAAGATCACCATTCACCTTCCTAAATAAACACTTCAAATTATTCAATGTTTTAACTTATAATAGTCATGCTGATATTTTGTGATTTGCATAATATTTTTCCAAGCCCTTAAAATAATTAATATTTACAGTCCTCAACATTAAGTCCAAAGAAAAACCTATCTTCAGTGGGTTCCACATGTACTGTAAGCATGAAAAAGCACCAAAAAGATTATTTAATACATACCATTTTGAGGAACTTTAGTATAACAATCCAACCGATAGATATGAGTATCCTACATGTATGTAGATCTGGAACATAATTGAAGGCAATGTAGCATGGTAGAAATCTGAAAAAGAACAGCAACAACATGATTAATCATGTTACAATGTTTAATTTTGTACAGCAATTTTTAAGTCATCAATTTATTTATGCCTCTAAAGGAGTCATTGAACAAAATAAGCTCAAAATGTAACATTTGCCAAGTGCATGATGAATAATGTCGAGCAAATTAAATCTACTCAAGTGATTTTGAAACTAATGACTGTATTGTTAGTTCCCTTGGTTAACTTTTGATAAAAGGGCAACGGTTCACCCGAATTCTTTTTTCAGAACTAAATCATAAATTCCTTTACGAAACATGATTTTAACTAAGGCTAACAAATGCTTTTCTTCTTACAAATGTCCCTTTCTCACCACGTTTGTAAGTTGGAACTTAACACAGGTTACGCTGATCAAAAGAAAGATTCTCCAACAACACAAAACAATTTCAATTTCACACGCTTCGTCCGAAACACATTGAATTAAAAAAGCGTGGAACTAAATTAACACCTGCTCGGCGATGAAAGTAATACGTAGCTTTCCTGTCGGTCAACAAACGCATAAAGCCTAGAATGATCTAGTGTGATCGAACTCACACTGAATTCAATCGAAGGACGCGCAACAAGCAACACCTTTAAACAACGTTAAAAAGGAAGCAGTGATAAAAAATTTCTTACCTTCATATTCTTCCCAAGTGATTCCAGACCTCTAACACAAACAAGCCTCAGAATATAAGAGAGCGACAGAGTTTCCGAAACTTCGATGTGCCACAATGTCTGCCATCTTTGCCGCCATTTTGAAATGTTTTTCTCCAGGCACGATTGACTTCGCGGGGGGGATTTTATCATCTTAACGAGCCCGAGAAAAAAATAAAAAGAGAGTTTTAAAACAATAGGCAGCAAGTGTGACACTGATCAAGAGTATTTAGCGCTCACCAAGCGCCTTATAACATGAGCTAATGAAATAGATACATACACTTGGTTCAACACTGCTCAATACAGTTCGATGAAGTAACAAATTAAACCTTAAAAGGATCGATGAGCAAAATCACAGAATAACGAAGAGTTTATCTCTGCACTAAATATGCACAACCGCTGATTGGCTTAGCAAGGAACCTTGGACTTTTAATGCCTTTGAATACCTTTGAATACCTTTGAAAGCGTTTAACATTGGCATTATGTGTTTCCAGTCTGTTGCGTGATGTTTTCGTATGATAAAAGTCAATCAAAGATAGTGTCGGGTTTCCTTACAATGTTACGTAGTTGAATTTCCTGCATCACATTTCAGCGAATTGCGCCAGGTTTTATCAACAACTACATTCAAAAAAGCTAAGATTTCTCAGTTCAAAAAGCGAATTCATCTTTTCAACTGTGATAACACATACAAGCTAGAGCCTGTTGAAAAATTGCTGGAGAAATGTGGCATCCATATTGAGCGTGTTGAGAAGCACTATTTCGGACTTCCTAAAATGTCTGAAATGGTCGACATGATTCCCACCCTAGAGATGGATATGGCCTTTTCGTGGTTCATGCACATGAATGTGTACTCTCGATAAACGAGGACGGCGCGGGATTTGGCTACGCCAAAATATACCAGGCTTTATTACAAGCAACGGGTAAGGAGCACATTTAATTTTGCTTAATAATGCATTGTTCGGCAGGCAGCGATTTCTTTGACAAAAACAAGGGCAAGTTTATCAAATTTACTACGGAACTGTTGTACATTTTCCCTAACAAAGGCCCATTAGACATATATGAGTCGAAAGCGAAAGTAAATTAGCGTAGATGTACATCGAGGTTGGAAGTTCTCGGCACTTACTCTGGGAATTGGTAAACTGCGACTAGTTGTTTCATGCGTCGTCGAGGATCTGTTACGAGCGAGGAAATCGAAACCCAGCTTGGAATTCTCGGTACGGAAATACAATTTCACTTTGTTTGAGATACCTACGCTGAGGAAAAAAATGCACTCGAATGCCTCTTGACAATAACTTGGAACAAGGTACACAATGGTTTAATGAAGGCAACAGATAATCGGCTTGAGACTGGGTTGTTTGTGTCTTTTTATTCAGTTGTGAACCCGTCTTTATTTGCTAAGAGCTACGGCTAAGAGAACATTGAATTAATTCCTCATAATGATGAATGCCAGTATTTCTATCGACATAATCCTTTGTTTTATCATCTAAACTTAATCCCCTGTCATTATTGAAGCTGGCAAAGAAATATTTATTTTTTGGTGAATAGTTTTGTCCGACATGCTTTCCCTATGTCGAAAAGTAGCATAAACACTAGGACATATTGGGCTACAAAATATGAAAGTAGGATTGTGGACAAATTTTGGGTGACTTGTTGCTGTTTGTCTGATGCATGTTGACAGTAGCTCTTAAATTTTATTTGCCCTTTGTTAGAAACAAGATACTTTGTTTTATTTCCACGAGCACAAATAAAATGTACAGAAATAGTAACCAAATGAGATTCCGAAGACTTCTCAAGGGCCTTTGCATAAACACTTCGTTAATCAAATAGTATATGTCAGGTCTCTTTCGTGCAATACGGATTATACATGTATCAATATTAATGTTAATGCGTTGGATCAGGTTGCTCTTTGTATTCGAGCCCGAGACTCATGTGCAAGACGTATGAAAGTAAGCAAAATACAATTGAAAAAACAGAAGCAAAAAAAATATATAAAAAATATAAAAAAATAAACGTACAAAAATCATTGCTACAATTAAAAATATCGGCAGGGCGGTAACACCAGGTGCTCAATCAAAGGGACGCATTGTTTCATATTTTACATCTGGTCATTAGGAAGTAATTTTATTAAGTGTGTCTGACATGGAAGATACAAACACACTGGCCAACAACAAAACATTGGAAGTTGCATATCGTGTGGAAATATGTACTGTTACGCCTTTTTACATTTCAATCTACTTTATTATCAGGTGGTGATGTCATCATCGTTATCAGTTCGGGCCATAACCATTTCTGGATATCGGTTTCGAGCTTTATGATTGGGTGAGATCAAAACCAAAACAAAGCAAATTTGGCCGAGAGGTGCTGAAAACAAGAAGAAGCTGAATTTTTTTTTGTTTTTTTGTGGCGGCCATGTTGTAATGCGGTGGTAATCTGAAAAACAAAAAAAACAAACAAAATTCGCTAATAAGGACTGGACGTAAGATACAGAGAAGATTGAGATTATTTTTTCGTAAATGTAGATAACCTTTATGCATTCACTGAACTTCTGTAAACACAGGCATAGTAACAAATATTTGAGGTAGCTCTAAGCCCGCTTTAGACTATGGTACCTGAGTCGGCCATGATTCTTCGAAGCACGACTAATACTAATGCTTTGTTAGCTGTTTATAGAGTTTCTGTCACCGTGTTAGTTTTTAACTGATACGGTGACAGAAAGGGTGCTGGTACTGATAGTGTTCGAACAACTCAGCTCAATTATTGAAACAAAATCCTTATAATTGAAATTGAATTACGGCTCAATCGGTGTCAAGAAATGAACACAGCAGTCCTAACTTGAGATTTTTTTTACTTGAGTAGAATGAAGTACTTTTAAACCTCTTAACTAAGTAAGTATCGTACCGTATCGGGCGACTTGCGTAGCTTTCCCCTGTTTTCTTTTCACAGTTGAAAAAGTCATCATCTTGGTTTGCAATGGGCAATCAACAACAGATACACACAATGAGTTTATTGGGCAAATCAATAAACTAGAGAAAACGTTCGTTGCGCAGGTAAACAATGGAAAGCTGCCTATGGATCCAGATATATTTTGCAGCCAAGTTTTGAATCTTCCAATGACATGTTCTACGCCAAATACACAGTTTATCTCTCAAGAACAGGACGTAAACGCTGACTCGTTGTGCGCAAATTCATATAACTTGAGCGAAAACTATCCTCAAGGGAATTCCTCAGAAAGGAAAAGCATTGATGACATGAGTGCTCAAAATAGTCAGCAGCTGGTCTTGGCGACACAGTTCTTAGAAAGGCCCCCTCCTGTTGTTGTCCTAAGAAGTTTCATTCGTCATGGACAGATATCTTATCGGGAAGAGGACCTTCAAATATGGAACCCTGAATTTCAAGTTCCGGATAAGATCCAAAGGAGACTATTAGAGGAATGCTCTCACATCCCCCTACTTGGAGTAAGAATCATGAAGCTCAGTAATGGGTTAGCTGGGTACCACGTTGATCAAAATTTGAAACAATTTACGTCGCACGGGGAAATACACCATGTTTCTGAAAAAAGACTCGTACTAAAAACTCGTGTTCACAACGGAAAGGTATCGTTTGAAGACAACGATGTAAAGTATAAATATGGAAATAGTTGTATCCCTAAATACATTATCGATGATCTACAAAAGAAGAGGGCTGATGGTGACTTGTACATCGTTTTAGATGACTCAGATAATTTTGTAGCCATTGTAAAAGAAAGTGGAAAAATGGGGCAAGATGCTAATACTTTCAAACAATCAAAGGAAAGAGTAGTAGAAGTAACAAAAAAAGGGTTGATTTTCTAAGGCATTTTTCAAAGGACTGAGAAAAATGTCAAATGGCTGCCTCTAAATGTGTAACAGCCAGTCCTGTGCCGATGTTCGTAAGAAATGACCTTAGCTATCAGCAAAAAATCTGATTTTAAAATTTGTTGTGATGTTTATAAAAGTAGGTGTAATATTTCATAAATATGTTTATGTATTTACATATGTTCACAGAGTTTGCATGATTCCACTTGTAATATCCGAGGTCAAGGTACAGAAGATTTGTGAGTTTTTGACTATAGATTGTCTAAGAAAGTGTTGCACCTTTTTGCAGATCAAGTTTCATTCAAGTTATTTTAGAATAGGTTTATAATTACTCTATAATTAAATAAATATAGGCTGGTCAATTCGTCCGTGTGGATACATTTTGGACAGTCTTAACGTGAGATTATGAAATTGACCAAGTGTCTTAGTAATCACTAACAACGTGCGGATGAACTGAATATAAGCTTTGGAGCTTTTGAAATCTTCAACAAAAATTGAACTCGGCCATCAAAATCAGTTTTCGGGAATATTATAGCGTAAATTACAACGAACCCTGGATGAATCCACGTTATTTACAAACGATTCGTAATAAATTTCCGATCCAAGACAACCGAATACTGAAGTAAATATCCCTAAAATAGGCGTGACGAGTATCTCTGTGACTGTCAACGACGAGAAGGTCGGGTATAAAGCAAGGTAACTTGACTGCTTTCATCTTGAGCTCGATGAGACAAAAGACAATGAATTGCTCAAATGAAGCTTGTTAAAATAAGAATTTTAAGCCACTTGCGTTAGATTTAATTTTGTCTGATCTTAACGTACAATTAGCGATTCAAATTAAAGAGGGCTTAGGAGGGTCATTTTTAAAATTACTAAAATGGTTGTCAATCTTACCAGGTTGATGATAAACCACAGAGGATAAAGGATAAACCATAGAGGAAAGGGAATATTTTGTGAAAAAAAAAAAAGATGATGTCATGTGCCAATTTGTTTAGTTTATTAAAAGAAGCGGCAACGAGCCGAAAAAACAACAGCAACAACCCGTAAACAACAAGTCCTAGTAAATACCCTCTTTTCCAAGCCCAAGCGCGCCAACTTTATTTAAGTCGATATGTATACAATAAGTATTTACATCTTATCAGACGTTTTGGTGTGTAGTATCGCTGGGTATTTTAACGAGTTTTGCCTTATTTTGACGAGCTCTTAGGGCGAGTCAAAATACGAACGAGGACTCCGATAAGTTATTTATTATCCAACTGCAAAGGTTTTTTCTGCAAAGTGCTTCTCCTCATTTCTCATAAGGTGGGAAAAGCAAAGCGGTTGAGAAACTAGCGCGCGCAGCCGACTGGTTAAACAGGCTTTTTTACAGTACAAAAAAGCTAATTGTCCAAATAACCGTATATTATGGCAGGATATTTGCACTCTACTTTTTGCAGTTTGATAATAATAACAATTATTCCAAGAGGACCCGCCGAATATGAGGTGATAAATTACTTCGCTGACGAATTCGTTGATTGTATATGTCGGAGCTAGGTTATTAGGTCTTTACCTGGCTCCGTTCAGCCAATCAGACGGCTAGAAATTCACTAACCGTGCCTCTTATTTCTACGATAAACCCTGAATACCCATGTAAATTTTATTTTCGCAAACATAAGTTACCTAAGGACTTCACGCTCTAAACTCTGACATCCGTTACATCTATTGTACGGTCTCAACAATGATTATCTCCCGAAAATAGTTTTGCTTCTTGACCTTTTGCCACAATATGTCTCTTAAGATAAGTGAATTATTGCCGTATGGGAATAGTAAGAAAGAGCACTTGGCCTGTATCCCATTTTTAAGAACCACACATAATTTTCCAGACGATACAATTGTTTTGTTTTGTGGCGTGACAATCTTGATATCCCAAGATCCTTTGCAACAGGATTGTTCAATGATGCGAAGACTCAATTTCGTTTTTCGTCATGTACGAGAGGCGAGGGCTTTTGAATCGCACGATTGATACTTCTTGTCGAGATTGAGCCACTATTTCGATTACATTAAGTCTCCTCGAGCACAGTTTAGTTCTTGCATGTTTTACATCATGATATGCTGGTCCCTCGGACGATGGCAAATCTATTTTGGCGATTGAATGCTGCTTCCGCTCGAGAGGAATCAAGAATCACTGGCAGGGTAAGTGCGTCATACATGTAACCGTAAGAATGTAAGTTTATCTTCATATTTTCACAAGTTGTAGACTTGAAACACTAGTTCTTTGTTCGTAAAGAAATCGCTGGCTATAGGATTCACGAAGGAGTATTGAAATCCAGCAAAATAAGTTCGGGCGAAGCGGGTTATGTCGTTACTAAGTTCAAGAAATTCTAAATGTAGTCTACAAATACCGCCAGGTGCTTTTGATCAACATAAAGTTAAGACACTATTTCCAGTGAAAAGAAAACTTTATTTCAGATCGTAGTTCCTCCATAAGGGAGCCAATCCACTCGCCTCTACCAATGTGCTCAGCACGCCTGCGAAGGTGGATTTTAATCTTGAGTTTGCGAGCAGTTGGCTTCCTCCATAGGTGTTTGATCATAGTTAATAGCGGGAACTATGGTTTGATCTACCCGTGATTAAAAAATTTCTGGAGAGAATTGGCTTGAGGAGTGCTTATGAAATCGCATTGCTTCGAGAGTAACCTTCAAAATGAAAAAGTATCCATTTGCAATAAGTATTTTATGTTATCATACTTAATTATTCGCGCATGGTTTTCTTGGAATACTTGAAAGAACATTTCTGCTTAGGCAAGCTGCACAACGGTAATCTCGCCAAGCAAAGCTAATGTAATCGTGTACGCTCCCTCAGGTCCTGAACGAACGAAGCTAAAGTGAATTACTTTGAAGGGATGCCTGAAAAATTTCCTTGCGTGACAACTACATTCTTAGCGTGACGGGATAAGAAATAATGTTGAGAAGTTAAACAATTTTATTTTACGTTAGCTTTTTTCTAATCATAATTCTTGGTGTTTCGCCTCCTTTTAAATGAAAAATCATCCATATTATAATCGTAAAAGGAGTTAATTTATTTGACATCAGGCATCTTCTTCACCCCAATACTCTCAACATCATTCACTTAAGCGGTGTATGGAGCAATTTTCAACTTAGTGAAGTAATTAATACGGAATAAGAGAGTCTCAATGGGGTTAACCGTTAGCCGTAAAACGACCAAAAAATTCAGCCGTTAAATTCAGTCGTAAAAATTTATAAATTATAACCGTTAGTTGTAAAATAGTGAATCGTTAAAAATATTTCTGGTGACCACAACGGAAAGATATTAAGCGTTGGCCGTAAATTGGCTAAAATTTTAACCATGAGCCGTGAAAGCCATCACCCCATCTAGACCCTCAGATAACATTTCAATGTGTATCGATTTTTTCTCTATAGGTCAAAAACAAGGCCAACCAAACTCAATGAGTAACACGAGCTTCTGAATAATTTTCAATTCAGTGCAGAAAGTCATACGGGATAAGAGGGTCTCAATGGGGTCATCTTTTAGCCGTTAAAACGGCCAAAAAATTTAGCCTTAAGGCGTAAAAACAGATAAATTTTTAACCGGAGTAAAGCGTTAAAAAATAATTAACAATTAACCGTTAGACGTAACAGTGGCCAAATTTTCAACCATTAGCCGTGAAAGCCATCACCCTACTGAGACCCTCTGACAACATTGCAATGTGTATCGATTTTTTTCCTGTACATGTGAATAACAAGGCCAACAAAAATCAATGAGTAACACGAGCTTGTGAACATAAAAGTCACGTCTGTTGTTTGCTGAATTACATTTCCAGGAACATGTCCAATAGCAAATTACAAGTTACTCTCCTCGCGGACGAATGGAAATCTTCCAAAGGAGGCCTGTCGACCATAAATCGAGAATTGGCCATACATTTGGCTGAACATCCCAATGTGTCAGTTACTTTCTTAGTCCCGGAATGTACTGAAGACGACAAAAATGAAAGTAGTGCTTGTAACGTGCGTATCGTTAAAGCACAGGAGCATTATGCATTCAATCCGGTCGATCTATTAAGTTTTCCACCGGATGATCTCTCTATAGACATAATCATTGGCCATGGTGTAAAACTTGGTAAACACGCTCAAATAATTAAGAAAAGCCATCAGTGTAAGTGGGTTCAAGTTGTACATACTGCCCCTGAGGAACTTTCCATGTTGAAAACGTACTCAGATTGTGACAATGCCATAGCTAAGGGTGACGAAAAACAGTGGAATGAAATCAAACTGTGCGAGCGTGCTGATCTAGTGGTGGCTGTTGGACCAAGACTTTGGGAGTCTTACTCACGTTACCTTAGCTTATCCAGGAAACACGTATTCAATCTTACGCCAGGCATCTTCTCTGAATTATCCTCGTTAAAGCTTTCCATAGTTGAAGGTAAGAGGTTCAATGTTCTGTTGTTTGGACGAGGCGACTCAGAAGATTTTGAACTGAAGGGTTTCGACATTGCGGCCAAAGCAGTCGCTCAACTGAATGACACAAGTTACCAGCTCGTCTTTGTGGGTGCACCAAGTGGAAACGAGAAACAAGTGGCAGAGAAACTGCTTGGGTACGGCTTAAGGAAAAATCAGCTGATTGTGAAACCATTTCTTGAAAATCGGAAAGATCTTGCCACCCTGTTATCTACAGCAGATCTTGCAATTATACCTTCAAGATCGGAAGGATTTGGTTTAACCGCCTTGGAAGTGTTATCTGCCGGTCGGCCTTTTCTTGTCACGCAAACCAGTGGATTTGGAGAGGCTCTGCAAAATGCTCTTCCTCAGAACACCCCCTGGGTTGTAGATTCTGAGGAATCAGAGAAGTGGGCTGAAGCGATTAAAAGTGTCCGAGAAAAGGGTCGCCAAGCAGCAATTGCAGAATGTCAAACTCTACGGGAAAGCTATGGCAAGAAGTACATCTGGGAGAGTCAATGCAGGGATCTTGTGGAAAAGATGGTCAACCTCGCTAAAAGTAAGCACTTTTCAGTACATCTCCTGTAAATCATTCTTGTCACGGTAATTGTGATTTGAGGTTTGGCTGCCAAAATAAACTAACTTACCCGGTGCCCCATTTTATTTCAAAAGGTTTTCGTTATGCTGAGGAAAACGCATTTACACTTTCCCTTTCTAAACCGTTCTGATGATTCATTTCTGTTATTACTGCTGGTTTTTTTTCATTTTTCACAAGGTTCTTTTCAGTTTAGCAACTTGAGCGAACTGATCATGATAAATGTTTTTCTTTATGTTGTTCTTCTAACGTGAAAACATCAAAGTTGTAAGTTGATTTTGTATCAAAGGTCAGTGGTGAATTTTTAGCTTAGTAATGGAATACAGAAAGATTTTCTTTCTTCATCATGTAAATAGCGTGGCACAAAGAATAATTCTAAGCCTACAAGGAATCGACCTCAACCCTAGGAATTCCGCGCTCTAAATCTCAAACAGTGAGCCACTGATACTCTACAGTTAGCTAAGTTATTATAAGATAATATTTTAAGAGCGTTCAGCGTAGTGCTGTTATTGAACTGGTAGCTCAGTCTCTGTGACAAGGTGGTAGAGCGTCGAAACGTAAAATCCGATGGTCTGTTGTTCAATTCCACACGAGGACTCTGATTTCTTTATTTGTCCCACGCTTGTGACAAGACGAAAACTGAACATCTTTCTCATTTGAAATACATTATATAACATTTGCAGCTTCACCAAGCAGGATAGAATCGTCAGTTACTGCTGCTCCTTCACAGAGATTGAATGAGGCCTCTATTGTGTACCGCCCCGATGAAAAATGTTTCAAAACGCACCCTGAAGTGAAAAATGCGCAATTGAAAGACGAGTCAGAACTGTCATCGAGTGCGATTGGTCCCTTACCTAAAGACCAGCATTTGGCTGAACAAAGGCTCGAGAAAAAAAGTGGAGGGAGACGAGAAGGTTTCACTGCTCATGATTTTGAAACGACCAGTGAGAGAAAGTCATCATATTTCAATAACCAAGGAACCACACTTGAGAAAAATCTTTCCTCAGGTCTTGAAAGACCCAAAGGTTAGTGAAATACATTCGTATCAGTAATTACATCTAAAATTATTATTAGCAGAAAGTATTACTACTCTGGTGTTAGCACTTTTTAATTATTTAGTTTTGAATGAAAACACTGAAAATAGCTTTTAAGATGATCAAATTTATTATGTTAACAGTAAATGTTTTTGTCGCGGATGGCATAAATTTAGAAACTTGTGATTTACTTTTATTCTTTTTAGACATAGCAGTCCTTGGTGTTTCTTTGACAGAACGCTCCATGGAGAATGTTAAGAAAGCTTTTCTAGATATTGCTACAAAGCTGAACCTTTCAGAATCCCTACCCATGCAAAACCTTCAATCAGTCCCTAAAGTGAAGGACTATTTGATGGAAAATCATCTCAGGTTTTGCGCGTTGGTGATCGATGCTGATCGAATAAAATCTGATCATGAACATCAACCAGAAGAAAGCAGGGATTACCAACAACTTCTCGAAACAGCGGTAAATCATGTTGGTAAGATTCGACAACTTCTTTTAAGAAGTGTAATCCAAAGTAGACAAACCCGAGCAATTTTGTGCACCAACAGAGTAAGTTAGACAAAGGTTAACCTCAGTACATTGAGAAGCTTTAGATTGTATGCTATGTATGTATCTTTATTCGAAGATTCAGTAATGGTTGCTAATTTTTTTATTGCTATCTTTAGTTTAAGACCTTCATCAATCCTTTGTACGATATTCGTCATCATCCATGATTTTAATGCATGCGATGGAACCTTGGTGTGCAATCCCGGTGCACATATTTGTAGGGAAGATTGAAGTTAAGCTCTCTGAATGCGCTGAGAGGGGAAAACAGGACGCTGACCAGGATAGGTCGATTTTCAGCTATGGGGGGAAAGGGATATCTGTTTTCCCGGGCCTTCAAATTATTTCCTAAAGTAGTTTTCTATTTCCGAAGTTCAATCAAAATCTTCGCTGTTCGCCAACATATCAATCTAACTCACAGGCGACCAAGTTTCTCTTAAAGAGGACGGACGATTTTGATTTTTCGTCAGTGGAAGGTAACATGCCATGACAAAAAAAAAAGCGATGTATGACTTTTGTAAGTACGCAATTACATATAAACATTTGAATATGTAAACGTCACCCTCGTCTCGCAGCATATGGAGGTGTTGTGTTACAACCGTTTTATTTTATAAAGGTTTGTATAGGGTGAAATGGATGCGTAAGTCTTGGTGAAAGGAAAATTTAATATGCTATGCTTCATCGATGTAAACATCATTGATTTCTTAACCAATTTTTCAATAATTTGTCTAACATGTCAACGCACTCAAGTGCGTGTTGGTTGTAACAAAATTTTATCTCTCAAATCGACACTCTTAATCCGGACGATCTCAACGAACGCTTTTGTTCAACTAATTTATTCATGTTTTTCTCGTCACCATGTTCCCACCAATAACGTAGCTCCATTTTCTTCATAGAAACACACACCACCCACAATTCCTCCATTCGCTCTGACGAGGGGCTAACGCTTGAAACGTCAGCATTGAAACTTAACGGTAGCCAATTTACATTATCAACTGACTCAGGTGATAGAAAAAAAATTGTCAGTTTATTTGTTGAGGTAACTTCTGCGGTGTTTTTTTTCTGTCCAGATGCACATGTTCTCGTATTGATTTGCGGCTCTTCGTACCTGTGCAAAGAAGACGAAGTAAGGGTCGAGAAAGTCTTGAAAGACTTCGTAAATGAAACAGAAACAAAGATCGTCACTGGCTGGTTGAGAGGTGGAAAAATAAATGTAAAACTAGAGGTATTGGCTCAGCTTTTGACTACGACTTCAGATGTAACGCGAAGAGGTCCAAATCAGGAATTGCAACGTGAAACCAACAGACAAGTTGAAACACAGCAGCCACTAGGAGCAACGGCAAATTACCCTGCCACCACAGAACAAGCCCATCAAGAAACTGTTATTCTAGAGTGTGAGCTTCGTTCCGGAGAGATTTCCCAATCTCTCTTAGATCCTTTAAAACAGATTCATGATTACAAAGACGTAGATTTCATTTGTGCAAATCTCTTACAGAAATATGAGACCATTCCGCAGGCCTTCGTTAAAGTCTTTACAGACACTTCTGGTTACTTGAGATATATCGTTGAAATAAAGAGCGCCGAAGGCCCGGACGTAGAGGTAGTAAAGATTCTTGACAATGAAACTTTAATGCTGAGCACACTTATCCTTAACGGGAACGTGTCTTTTGAAGACAGGCATGTAGATTTTCATCATGAAAGTTTTGAAATACCTCTTACGATTGTTAACGATTTAAAAAGTGCGTGTGAAGGGTGCCCAAAAGTTCGTTTGTTGGTTGTTCGCAACAAGGAGGGGCAATTAAGATACAATTTTATCACTGGAAAGTTAAGTATATCCGATAAAATACATAGATTTTTAAAGAGGTAGTAGGTTCAATTATGAGCTGATGTTCGGAAAATAAGCTTACACCAATTAACATGTCGTTTTGCCTGTTTGTATTTTCATATCCTAAAACTTTAAAAGGTAAAAATAGTTTGGTGAAGTTGATGTAAAGAGTTTGGCTTCTTAGAGCGTTAAAAACTATCTACATAATTTTACTGAACACAAGGGAGATATGTAAGTAGGCAATGTTACATTGGATTACTTGCAATATTCTGGTTATCTTTCTTTCACATAGTGAGAGAACGCTAGTTACTTTGTAAGTAATGTTAAAAGGATTGGATGTACAATTCGGATGAATTGAAAAACTTCATAAAGTCTTTGGTCTGCAAAAAGTTCGAAATGAAAGGTCGTATTAAGTAACGATAGCAACGGAACTATTTTTTACAAACAACCATTAAAGTGTTTTAAGCACCAATAACTAGAAGCGGCCCTCTTTTTAGTTTTTCTTTTCGAATAATGATTAGCGGATTCAGATGCAGTTTTACGAACATTTTTTTAGACAAGTTCTATCGATTAGGCTCAGAGCCACCATAGAATCGCACAAAGCCGAGTAGACATAAAAGTCCTCTTCAAAGAATTGTGAAACGGATGATAAGTAACTATATCTTTCAAGTACCAATGCTTATGTAGCTATTATTCACATGACACCAACATCAAGAGAGGATGAGTTTCATGGTCTTTTGAGCAACATTTAATAAATAGTTTTTATGAGTATCTTTAGCATGTATTTAAACTAAATAATAAGGTGACCTCAATGTTTGAGAAAAAAGTCAATATATCTATCCGCAGAGGCTTGAGTAAAAAGGGGATACTCGCAAGTTGTGGCTGGAGCAACACTCTGGTACTTTGAGCACTTGTTGTGCAAGCTACTAATGCTGTTTCACAAGCATCTGCCAATAAAAGCTTTGCATCATAGTAAAGTATTTTCATGCTGGCACAATTATGAATTGAAGGTGGCTCTATGTAGTATTTTACAAGGCTTTGGATATTACATATGCATAAATAATTTCTCCTTTGGCAAACATTTATCACATAGCACTCGGTAGAAGGTCATGAATAAAAACCTACAGCCTTAGACTATGTATGGAAGACTCTTTCAGAGCCTAAATGTTGTTGCTTCGGCAACTACTGAAAAAAATGCTTAACTTTTTTTTTGACCTACCTGACTTCTAGACGGTGTTTTAGGTTTCTACGCGGTGAATTTTCTTTGTTTTTGGGGAAACAGAGTAAACATCCAGGGCGTTTCAACTGATAAAGCTACAAGAAAATCTGTACATAATTTTCGGGAAATTCACAATTTTCGTTTTGACGCGTATTACATTAATGTGTGTATAAAATTTGATGATTTTTTTCTGAGAGCGTATAAAAAGTAAATCCTATCCATGTGCCAATTTTAAAAAAATTTCACCGTCTGGAACGTGCCCAATATGCGTTTTTGGATCACTCCAAACCCTTGTTTCTCGTGACTTGATCAAAATAGAAATTCTTCAAGTTATGGTACTGCGCACGCTCACGTTTCGCTTTCTTGGAACGTGCTAGTCGAGAAGTAGGAGCTTACTTTTCCCTATTACGGCGAAAAGTATACCTAAGTGTTGTAATACTTATGGAAATGCATTTTAAGAACAAGTCTCTGTAAGAATCAAACATCTTGGGAAATGAAAATTTCCAACCCCCCTTCAAATTTTGCATGCAGTTAGGCACTCAGGGGGATGCACAAAAATGCCCTTTTTAAAGGTCGCAGCACTCTTGTTGCCATGGTAACAACGACTGCTTGTTCGAGGACTGGGGCCTCATTTTCATAAAAAAAAACTTTGCAAAAAAGAGTGAAATGTTTATTTCTCTATCTCAAGCTAAATACAACATTACAAATTGGCACTTCTACCATACATAGTGACATCATTCATCTTCACTTTAATTCATTCAATTTTCCCTGGGAGTGAATGTGAACACACCAATAGATTATTCATCTCGGTACAGTTTCGGTCATTTTTGTTGTCGGGTAAAACAGGGAAAACGTTTATCTGAATTTCTCCAAAAGTACCCTAATTCTGGAACTGAAACTACCCACCTAGCTAGTTATAATATTCTAGTTTTTAAATATGTAAAAATCTCTGCGGGCCTGCCTCTACTTTCCATAGGGGCAATTCGCGAACGAAGCTCAAAAATCAGACATTGCATAATTTGGCGATGTTTGCATCTAATGTTCTAAACAACAAATGTTTCAGAAAAATGAAACATGCAAGGCTTTGGAAGAACGTTATCCTATGAGCAATATCCCGAAGAGAAATCTCGCCCCTGGTTGTCCTCTTAAAAAAAAAAATTGATCAACCTTCATGGAGGACTACTCGACGTAACTACAAACATATACCTCAAATCGTGAGCATATCATCCAGATTCCGAGTGCTGCACCTTCTTTCATGGGAATTTGAGCAATCAAGGTTTTCTTCTTTTTTTTTTTGGTTGTTTTTACTTAGAATGCGCGGAAATCTGCTGATATATCGAAAAATGTCCATTTCTCCTCTTCTTTGGGGCGACAGATGGAAACCTCAAGGAGAAATACAACGTCACGCCATCGTGAAAACGTACATGTTTATGACAAATGACCGGTTCGAGGATAGTTTCGTGTAGATCAGCCGACTTCAACATGTTTTAAATGACTTATAAATATAACAGTGTCTCTTCAGGGGAATTTGGATCACTCAATCGCTCATTTTTTATGAAAATGAGGCCCCAGGCCTCGAACAAGCAGCCGTTGTTACCATGGAAACAAGAGTGCTGCAACCTTTAAAAAGGGAATTTTCGTGCATCCCCCCTGAGTGCCTAGGGGGATTGAAAATTTCCATTTTCCAAGTTGTTTGATTCTTACGGAGACTTATTCTTAACTTGTAGTTTCCTCCGCTGCTTTGAAGTGTTCAACGATCTCTGTCACTCGCGGGGCTTTGCTAGTTGTTGAAGATGGAGGCAGAGACAATACGCCAACAAGCCCTTTTGCTCCGAACTTCTCGGAAACATTCTGAAGATCTCGATATGAAATGCCACTTCCGGCTATTTTTTCAGCAATCTGTTGCTTGATGGGAAATTCCGCGTTTGTTGGATGATAAAGAGTTCCTCGGAACGTCTGCAGGAGTTAGTAGCGACGATCAAGGTATTTCATGTCGTTTTCTGCGTACTGTGTTGTTGACATGTTTTCTATCAACATGTCCTCTGAAATATTCGAACGGGAATCAAAGACTATTCTTCTTAAAGCTCTAACATCCTCCATTGCATCGTGTGCAAGGAAAGGTTCATGGAAAAGTGTCTGATAAATGGATTGTTTATTTAATTTAACTGTGGAACCATCCAATAAGACCAAAGATTGATGTTTACATTTGACCAAGTTCTTCATCGCAGGGAGAGTGTCAGAAAAGAAAACGTAAGTTTTTCACAAAGGTGATGTCCACCTTGACGAAGACGGGTTGGAGTATCGAAAACCTGAAGGTTGTACCCGGTTAAAACAGTATAAATATTATTATCGCTCTTCACACGCCTGACAGTTTTCTCTAAGTAGGTTAGAAAAATTTCCAGTGACTTTCCAAGTGACACAGTTTTGACGGGTTGATTGAAAATTATTGCATTAACAAGTTTCATTTGCGCATTTCTTTTTCTTGTGTCTCATGGAACGCAAGATGGATACAGCCAAGTTCTCCGAAGCCCGGGCTCGGAAGTACCACAGCTATTGAAATCGTAAATATTGATTCAGTGATCACTGACAAATAACTATCGGTGAAAGTCCAGTTTTTTGGGGAACTGATATATAGGGAATCTGAATTAGCTCTTGCAAAGGTTTGCTATTAAGTGACAGTGGGTGGCGAAAACAGGAAGATTTCTTGATTTGAGATATCCTGTCTTACCGCAAAGTCATTATTAATTTTCATTACAACAACCACAAGAACAACACATCCTAAAGCAATCAAAACATCTGCGCCACCAAGGTGTGGAGGTAATTTTGTAGCTGATCCCATCGTTGCCTGTACTCTTAAACTGCCCTGAAAAACGTCCGGTTGGCTTTTTTGCTTTCACGTTCGAAACCAGTATATCAGAAAGCTTCTATACATCTTGTTGTTCTACAATGTGGCACTTTTTGTATGAAATCTCGCCGTGAAACAGACGTGTCTCCAGGAGCACAATGCCCTCTGAGTAATGAGAATCGCGACTCGTGGCTGCAGCTTTGATAAACAAAGACAGGTGAATAACAACTGAGAATTCAACCAGACAATAATCCACATTCGAATAAAGGGTTAAGTTTCTAAAGAAACTGTGGTATTGCGTCGATGAGAGAGTATATCGAGTATAATTATATATCGACTGCGTTGATGACGTTCATTTGCCACCGTAGAGAGTTTCCGAGCTGACGTTTCGAGCTTTAGCTCTTCGTCCGAGAGCGAATGGCTTACGCACAAAAACGTCAGCTTTGAAAATGACGGTGGCCAATTTATGTTATCAACTCAGCATCTGTTGATAATACTAAACTACCCTGTAATATTCCACATTCGATATGTTAGAATGGGGTTCGAGAAAGCTCTCCGCTCTAGCTCATCAAGTGTAAGTGTAACGGCACGTAGGGTTTGACATGATTTCATTCTGTTTCTTTTGCTCTTTTTCTGTTTTTTGTTTGTTTGCTGTTTGCTTTTTCATTTAAACAGAAGTTCTTGCGGATACATGATGAATGCATGGTCTTAAAGATCCAGAAGTCGAATAAAGACAAATTCATCATTATTATGATTGTTTTTATAACAGTATTAGTTCTGAGAGCTTTCCTTGCCTGTACCAGGAGCAGTTTTTTATGGCTTGAACAAAGCAAATCAAACATTAGCCTTTAGCTTTGCTCTGTCTCCAACTTTTCCTTTGCACCACAAAACAAAAGTAAATTGGTTTACTCGTGCATAATTCTTGAGAATTATTTCTCAAGCCCCTTGACTGCATGCTATAAATAAGAAATTTACCATTCGTCAGTTTCTTTCACTCCAGAATATTACATTTTTGTGTAATCCAGATAGGAGGGTGCCAAAATAGATTTGCGCTCTATGCCGTTAAACCTGAAATATTTCTTTTTAAGATGATGATTTAGTTTTGAATTTTTCTCATATAGTTTGAAAAAGTTTGATGATATATCAATCTTTTCCTGAGCAAGATGACGGCGGAAAATAATTTATATGGTATCCCTTGATCTTTCAGACTCACAATTCTCCACACGTACCATCAACCTTAAAAATAGTTCCATTCTCAACTGAAAGTTAGCAAACTAACGCTATTAACTCCATAATTAGGTTGTTGCTGGGAACTTCTTAACTCACTACTTGCTTGATTTTCTTCATATTGATGTTTCTCGCCTACAAATTTCGGCTGCAAGATAAAAGCCCAGTTATCATTCCCCTCGTTCAACCGTCTCATATCATTTCCCTCGACACCTAAGCTTGAGAGTCCAGAATTTTTAAAGCCCAGTCTTACTTTCTAAATCAAGTTTTGTGGTGCAAGGACCCCATCCCCGTTTGGCCATATTAGCTCGTTTGATGTGCGCCATGTTGCAAACTCGCAAATTACTGCCTGTATTTATTCCCCTTACGTAAACTCCCGATATCTCTGCTTCCCTCTCAGGCGAAATATACGTTAAATTCTTATTCTCTTTTCCTAAGACATGTTGTGTGTCTGATTCAATCTCCAGACAATTTCTTTCGACCACAACACGCATTTGAAGACAACCTTACATTTTTTCTTTAAACTTTCACCAAATGGGGAAATAGCCTCGTATAGTTTTCAGGTCGTCTGGCACTAGTTTTGTAGGTGAGTTAACCTTCGTGGACTAGCCTTGGTAATCTCATATCTCAACGGAGGGTTTTTTCCCGCCTTGCATATCCTCTCGGCAAAGGTGTTTCCTTGCTATCTCCAAGCGGCGCCTGCAGGATGAACGACCAGATGCCGTGTATGTAAAACATCTCTCTTAGCCTTCTTACATAATTTTATACATGCATTTTAAAATTTCTGGTAATCCCTATAATTTAATTGGCTCTCAGTAATGCAGTTTATTCTCAATTCGTACTATTTTTCACTACGCGTATCTTCTTCCCAACCAATAAAAACCAACATTAAAACCAAAATAACCAATCAAATTTCAAGGCTTTTATGACGTATAATCAACCAAATTGAAGGAAAACAGAAGACAAAGAAGCCATTGGTTGTAAGTTCCTCTTTTTGCCAAAAATGGATGAATTCTATTTCTAACAGTATTTTGACGTGTAAATAAGTGATGACTGAACTTAGTGTCGTGCAACTTTGGCCTGAAATCCTACTTCGGGTTTCAAATCAAACTCGTGCTGCGCGTTTGTTTTCAATTTTGAAATCATGATAATCACGCATATCATTTCAGTCTAATTTGCTCCCCACTAATTAAGTTCAATCGCCATTATATACCTCTGAGTCTCATTACTACAAAGCACAATACTATAGCGAGAACAATATTGCATATAACCAAGAAATTAATTTTATAATTGTTACTATACCTATTATCCTCGTTACCGTTATCACAATTATGTGTAGTTTTTTTCGCTATTCAGTTGTCTTTCAGAACACGCTAGAACGCTTTTTTTGTTTTAACGGCGTTATCAGTGACTTTTTTTGTCCAGCGTGAACATTTGGAAAAGTCGTTGAAATTTTACTTCTCAACTTTTCAAGAATAGGAACATCGCATTGATTCACTTCTCACCAACCAAATTTCGAGATTACACAGTATCTGAAAAAAACTGGCGTATTATTTTTGTTATTATTAAAGCCTTCCAACTCACCAGTGGAGCGAAATAGAAATAAATATATATGTACGGCAGGCATGAATAAGCTTGGTTCATACCGCAATATTTACGCCTGTGGTAAACAACTCGTATGAATAGCAAATAGCAAGTCAGCAAACGATGCTTCCCTTTTCTTAACTATCGCTAAAACAAATCTATTTCCACTTAAATGCTGCCAGTTCGACGCAGCAACCGTAAATTGAAGTTCAGAGAAAGCAGTGATTGAAATCAAAGGGAGTTAATGTAGCTTGATTACTCATAATTAGAAGAATCACGAACGACAGGACAAAAAATCAGCTAATGGGTAACGTAAGAGAAAATAAGGAGTACTTTCTCGGAAAAAAGATGGAATTATTAATTTCATTCGCTGTCAGAACTTCGCAAAAAAAAAAAAAAAAGGGAAGGAAAAGAAAAAAGAATAAGAGAAAAAAAATACATATATCGATGCACCTTTTCTTATAAGATCGATAAAACGTTTATCACTCTCTTGCCCGTCCCCGCTGGAGGCTAAAAGGAAAAGATGGTTGGATAGGGAAAGTAAATAATCGAGCAAATCAACGCACTGAGAATTCTAAGAGCGAGTAGTGATAAATGAAGACCTGGATTGCTAGAAGTCTATAACAAGACGGGAACAACTTTTTACTGACTTTGACCGGGACCCTATGATTATGGGTGACATTTTAGTCACTCAATGGTGTTAGACGATATATTTTTGCCGACTGTTTAACAACTTTGTTCTTTTGGTGAACCACTCTACCCCTTTCTTGTGACGTCCAAGAATTATTTTATTTATACAGAGAAACTCGTTAAATTTTCTTACACTACCTGAGGAATTAGCTTTGGTTGTGGCTTTAGCTGTTGCTCTGGCTGTGGTTTTGGTTGCGGCTGTGGCTTTGGCTGGTGTTCATTCTTTTTCCCGTTTTGCTTGGATCAAAGTAATGCAGCAATGCTCGCTTATGGATTTCCCTGTAATGCTTGTCTCAAGAAAAGATGAAGCTCTGTCTTCCATCGAGATATTCCTCCCCGAACTGCGAGGCCACTTTTCTCCATGCCCAAAGCGAGATCATAGATCTGTCTTCCTCGTCTGTATCTTTGTAGTCGTTGTCTCCACCGATGACAATCAACACCTTGTCACCTAGGATAACAAAATAAATAAATAAATTTGAAAACTGTTATGAGTGACTAAAGGTCGATGCTGAGGGGAGAGACCTCCCTCCCTGTTGGACACACACACACACACACACACACACACACGCACACACATATTAAGTAAGTTAGTTAAGAATTACTGCCTTACAGAAGTTAATACCTAGAGAGAAGAAATTCCTTAAGCTGTCTTTTAAAAGAAGCGGAGGAGGGAGAACTAGTTATGTCAGAATTTAGCGAATTATAAAAGTTTGGACCTTGAAAGTAAATTGAAAACATCCTGGTGTTCGTTCTGCACAGTGGCAAGCGGAAGGACTGAGCATTCCTAGTATTATAATTGTGGATTTGACTATTCAGTAAAAAAAAAGTTATTGAATTTGGAAGGGAGTGTAGAGTTCACGAATGAAAACATGAAAGTACCTAATTGAAACAAATGGATATCATGAAATTTTAAGAGTTTAAGTTCCTTAAAAATAGGGCCAGTATGGGCAATGTATGTAGAATTGCTTACTATTCTTAACGTACGTTTCTGTAAGGTTACAATTCTTTGAAGGTTTGACTTGTAGGTACCAGCCCAAGCTAAATTGCAATAATACAAATATGGAAGGATCATAGAATTGTATAAAGTACGAAGGGAGTGAGTAGAGAGAAAAAACCTAGATTTATGAATAATACCTATAGATTTGGATAATTTATTTGCTGTTAAGGATATATGCGATTTCCAGGTCAGAGTTCAAAGGTCAAAGTTATTATAGGCCATGACCTATGACGTGATCGAATTGAACGGATTTCCAAATTCACCTGAATAAATGCTGTTTTTTCAGCCCGAGTACAAATTTACGTTTTCTTTCTTCCAAAATTTTCTTTTGAGCATTGGTAGATGTTAAATGAAAATTTCAAAACGCCGCAAGATAAGTGTTTTTGATTAAATAATGCCCAGCAATAAACAGCAAACTATTGCCTTCTTTATTTCTGCTCCCGCTTCCCGCCCTCTTAACCCCCCCTCCCTGTTCTCCCGGGCTCCCGCCCCCCTGTCTCCCCTCCCCCCCCTCCCCCCCACTTTCTTGCGCCGTACATGTTCGGGCTGGCCAGCACCTCGATACATTTTAAAGAGTCTTAAAAGTCAGATAAATCTGACCAGCCCCTATGCTACGTTGCATGCTAACAGATTTCCTTGTTAGCCGCCTCTCCGTTAGTTATTGAGCGAGGGTCTTAATAAGATGAGAAGTATACCATCGACTTTAGCCTTCAGTTGTCAGAAAAGCCCGCCAACGTCAACCCCTAAAATGTATTTTTTGTATCAGTCCTCTTGTTCACATCATTTTACAGCTAAAGAGCAGAAATGACGTTCCTCTGGAAAAACTTTCGGTGAATGATTTTATTTGAGGATCATAAACATTATGTAATTAAAAATAATTATTTTTGTAAGTTGCGATAAAAAAATCTGACCTCACTGAGCAGCATTGCAAAAATTGTAAGTGTGGGAAGAAATGTTTACATACCTAGAACTACTTTTGACTTTTTGTTTTTCATGTTCAAGTCCGTTTTGTGTATGTGTTTCTGTGCGACAGCCAATGTGTTACGACCGCTTATAAGTATGCATTGTTGTGTGACTTTTTTGGGGGATTTGTGTGACAGGCTTTCTCGGAAATATTGCGCAGTTCCATTCTTCACTAAAGCGAATTTGGACATTCAGATGAAATCTGCTAGAATTTCATCAGTACCTGTGTTCTACACAGAGACGATGTTCCAGTCGAAAAAGCGAATTCATATTTTTAACTGTGACAACACATACAAGCTAGAGCCTGTTGAGAAATTGCTCGAGGAAACGAAGAAGAAATTTCTGGAGAAATTTAAAAGCATCCATGTTGAGCCTGTAGAGAGACATTCATTCAGACTTACTCAAATGTCTGAAATGGTCGACAAAATCCCAACCCTAGAGATGGATATGGCCTTCTTCGTGGTTCATGCGAATGAATCTCGACTCTCAATCAACGAAGACAAGGCAGGAATTGGTTACGCCAGGATATACAGAGCTTTACTACAAGCGACGGGTAAGAAGCGGAAGTATTTAACTCAAAGTCATTTTTTCGAACGCATTTCACTACTCTTAATCACGCATTTTTCGGCAGGCTGGACTATCTTTGAGAAAGGTAGTGGGGAGTTAGTGCAAATCTTTTCTATATTTCTTAAACAACAGCACATTAGACATCAGACGTGAAAGTGAAAGTAAACAAGCGTAGATTAAGGTTGACGGTTGCTCCCCAGAGCGGCAAAATGCGAAGACTTGTTTTATGCAGCTGCGTCAGAGTCGTAAACACTCGGAATGAGTTTGCTAATTGAAGTTTCTGTTTCGTTTTCTGAGGTGAAAGCTTTTTGGCGAAAGGGGGTTGATCTTGTCGTTTGAAATTTCAGTAGCTTTAAGTCTAAAACAATTCCTCTTCCCCGGTCTGGAAATACGGTAAATTATTTGCATTTTTTATCTGGATGCACCACGTTCAAGTTGAGTGAGTACTGATAAAGACAAACTTACATGTTGCCGCCGGATTATACATATGATTCAAACTAACATTAACTTTCAGGGGAAAACGAGCATAATTGGAAATAGACTTTGATCTATGCGTTAAAGTCTTGATGCTTTTATGTATTATGGCTAAGGGAATATTAAATCTACCGGCCTGCAATGATAAATGTTATTCAAAGGATCAAAAAGCTGTCAGGGCATCTTGAATAAATTTTAATGGATTGGAGAAAGAATTTACCTCAGACAAAGCAAGCCTTTAGTCGGCAGTTATCCCTTCAATCGAAAATAGGTTCAAATGCCTTTCTTCAGCCACCTGAAATTCTTTTGCCATTTTATCGCTCGATTTTAAGGGACACTGAAATAGCTAGCATTATTTTCGAAAATTGTTTACGTAATAGAAGGCGAATCTAGTGTTGAATTTTTTTTTGAACCAAGAGAAATTGTGTTTCTCTCCATTATATGTTGCGTTTTTCTTACCCTCTGGTAGATAAGGGATGTATTAGTAGCGTGAATTCCACGGTTGCAAAACAAAGAAATGGAGGAAAATCTCAATAGAGACGAAGAGGTCTGGAAGGCCACTGCGTGACGCAAGTCGACGCATATGTCCGGTGTATTTTATGCAATTCTTGTGGGCCATGGATTCGTGATTTCATATCAAATGACTTGTAGACAAGTTGACAAAAGATGGCTGCTGTAACGTTATGCACCTTGCCAATCAAGGGCAATGTTTCATATTTTAAATCTGGTCATCAGGTCAGGGAGGAATTTGCATTGAGTATGTCTGACACGAAAGCAAGTTTCTTTACATTTTGGTCATAAAAACGACAGTAATCAGCGACAAAACAATGGAAATTATATTACATGGGATAATATTGTTACGCTTCTTAAGCTTTAAATTTGAATTTCCTTTGCCTACAGGAGGAGAAGTCATCATCGTTATCGGGGGAGATGTCAATTACGAGAGCGACGACGAAGAGAATCGAAAGGTTATTTCACGTTGGGCGAAGAGAAAAGTTTCCTCACAATTCAGCAAAGAGTATCTTGATGGTACAAAGAGCTTTATCTTTTCCTGGAACAAACAACATCGAGCGATTCACGAAGAAGCTCTGTTGCATTACTTTGATCCAAACAAGAAAGGACAAAAGTTCCATCATCAGTCGCTATCTCCAAACCAACCATCAAAACCAGAACTTCCATCTCAAGCAACATCTCCAGAATTACAAAATCCACAGAAACCCAGAAGTCCTACACGTAACGATGAAGCCACTTCTGAATTGACAGCGGTTCAAGAAAGGGAAATTGATTCACACCGTGCTGGCTTCATTGGCTCCGAGCGCAGCAGAGGCAGGAAGTTGACAGATCCTTCTTTCAGTAACCAGCGAGACGGACAAGGAGATCTGGATTATTCACAAAGGAATTTTTCAGAAGTTAAAAGTGTCTATGCTCAAAATACCCAACAGCTAGTGCGGGCGTCACAATTCTCAGTTGAATCCCCTCCCGTTGTTTTACTGAGAGGTTTCGCTCGTTATGGAAAGGTGCCTGATAGGTTTCAGATGGGTGACCTTCAAATATGGGACCCTGAGTTTAAAGTTCCCGCTGACATACAAGAGGAGCTGCTTCACAAACACCGCAAAACACCTTTGATTGGATTGCTAATCATTAAGCACAGTGATGGCACAATTAAGTATTCCCCTGTTCCAAACCTAAAAGAATTCTCGTTGGACGGGGAAATACAGCTTGCTGCCGATGAACAACTTATATTGAAAACTCGTGTTTGCAATGGAGAGGTGTCTTTTGAAGACGTTGCTGTACAGTTTAAGTATGGAAACGTGCGTATTCCGCAACACATTATCGATGGTTTCAGAGCTCAAGATAAAAAGGCTAATGGTGATCTGTACATCATTTCAAATGAATGGGAACATTTTCGATGTGTAGTAAAAAGTGGAATTGATTTTAAAAAAGTGATAAGAATAGCATTGGAAGATCTAGGTCTTGCATGTTTAAGTCACCGTTGCCAAGTCACTGGGTAATGATTAAGTAAATCATTGCCTGTTTTGAAGGCAGGACTAAAGTGTGAGCAAGAACCTATAAACTTAAGTATAGAGAATGTCAGTCCACTGATGTCGTGGTCAGTGCTCTGGAGTTTCGTTGCTGTAGAGAAATTCACTTAGCAACCGAAAAGCTAACTTTTGATGGCAGCATCGAAAGAATCAGCTGTATCACGAGGCACGATGATTTTCGCCGAGTAGTTATAGGGCAGTTTTACCGTGCAAGTTGCTTCTTTCCTCAGAGGTTGCAAGGGTAGGGGCTATCGTTGTTGAGCCGGTCAAACGGAAAACGAGTGAGTTTATAGTTATCTGATTCAAGTTTATCTCAGATAGTGGACTTAAATAGAGAAAACTTGCTAAGTTACCAATGTTTGTTGTAAATGCACTCGAATCTGGTCTCTTTATTAACCACAGTAACTTAGAACCTTGATTCACAAAGCTTACAGAGAGTTGCTGGAGGCAGCTAGTTTTTTTGTCTTTTTCGAGTTTAATTGAAGAATTAATAGTATCTGTGTTGATCTCTATTGAAAAAAAAACATTTACATGTATATAACTTTTATTAAGGCACAGGTATCGAACGTTTGAAACCTACGCGTTTTACATTTCTGATAGAGCGAGCGGACGGTGAAATCGGAACTATATCAACTGTTTCCGAGAATCTGTTAATTTTTTTTTTCCCAGCTAGACAACAAAATTTTTTTAGCGACCTTTTTAATGATTTTATTTCTTTAGGTGAAGACCTTAAAAAAGTCGAGCTTGAAGCCCTGATCAAGATTCCTGCTGAAGCACAATTTATTGTTTTTCCGCCCTCAATTGAGGCAGACGTAGATTTCACGAATGCCTTTGAAACGAAGAATGAGACAAATGGAACTGTTTCTAAGAATTTAGAACTAATTTTAATTCGTTTAATGAGATTAAGCTCGATTCATATGCGGGGTTCTATCGTAAGGTAAACTTGGACAGAAAAGTAACATTTAGCAGTGCTTTTCATAGAGTATACGGTTTAAGATTGACCGCTAAATTGGTGCATATACATCATGCACATTCCAGAAAGCTCATGTATAACATAGATCCGCAATGCGTACATGCGTGGGTTAGGAGTCCACTTGTAACATGTAATGGAAGTTAAACAGAAGGGAAAAATATGAGCTGGAAGTAAGTGATAATAAGTCTACATGGATTAAATTTACCGTAACTTACATTGAAAACTTAATTCTGGACACTGGAAGAGGTAACTGTCTGGATATCACTCAGAGGGGAAGTAAGGAGTTACAATATCTCTCTAGAGATGAACACTTTTCAATATGATGGTCAATAAAAAAACAATCAGATTGAAATTCTTATATATTGTTTTTAGTGACAATTGTACAAATGATACTGGTACTTCTTGCTGTTTGGAACTGTAGGGAAAACTTCCTTTTGTAATGAGTGAAGAATACTCATCTAAGGAGACAAAAGAGAAAGCTATAATGAATATATTATATTCATTAGAAAATAATACGAATATGATTATGCACAGTAAGATGGCACTTTATTTATAGACAAGGTTCTTTTCATGGAGGAGAGGGACATAGGGTGCAGAAATAGTTCAGTTCACCTTCAGCAAGATAATTGGTTTCAAGCCAATTGTTTAGTTTTTCTTGAATTATTAGGTATTTGTTGCAATATTTTTCCTCTTAGCTCAGCGGAGTTAGCTCCAATAACATTTTCTTGAACTTTAATTCTGTGTTTGTTTCCTATTGCTGCATTGTGAACTCTTTCATTAAATTCATCTACCTTTGCATTTTGTATAAATAGATAAGGTGCATCAACAGGGTTGTTTATGTTGTCTTGTATAATTCTCTCTTTCAATGTTGCAGTGTCACTGGGTGTGTGTTTACCTTCTCGTAACCTATTAAGCAGCTCAACGAAGAACTTGCTTTCTCTTTGACCCATGATTTCATTAACTTCAAACATTGTAAAGTGTTGTTGCCAGAGATTAGGAACAACAACTGCATAATAAAAATTTTTGAGGTCTCTAAAAACATAACCATCCATGACAGGTTCTAACTGGAACTAATCACCAATAGCAATAATGCTGACACCTTCAAAATTATATTTACAACCTTTAATATCTTTAAGCCTATTATTGATTTGTATGGCAAACATACTTTTTCCTACCATTGAGATTTCATCTACAAAAATTAATTTTACTCCTCCAAATTGAGTTCTTTATAAGGCATTTAGTCTACTTGAATCAAGCTGTTTGTTATTTTTCAATGACTGATTGGCAGGAACAACAAGTGCACTGTGAATAGTATTACCTTTAATGGTATAGGCAGCTTTCCCAGTTGGCCCTCACAATACAACTTTGATTTGATGAAAATCATCACCAATAATTAGTATTATAATACTTCAGGGGCTGCCTGATGTGTTGCCTTTGTTAGGTGTGATTTGCCAACACCAGCTCCACCACCAAGAAAGCACTTAAAAAGGGGCTTTCTGACATTTTGATCAAGTGCAAAATGTGATAAAATAATTCTTTTTGGTCTTTATTTTAAGTCTGGACCATTTGATGATAATCATCATCTGGACGTTCATTCAACATCAGTGGTTCATTATTAAATGATGTTGAAGGAATACCTAGATCAAAGGACAGGTCATAGTTTAAATTAAAATCAGGGTGTAAATCTTCATTGCCAATAGCTTCATCCTGCAGTGCAACATTTTGTATGTTTGGTGCTATGGAATCAAATTAGTCATCAGTGTGATCTGTGTAATTGTTCCTCAGTCTCATTGAGATCTTCACCACAGATAGCATACTGCCCCATTTGTTTATCTATTTTGTCTTTTTAAAAGAAGGAGACACTCCAGATATGAAGGGCTGTTTAAGTAAAAAGTTCACAGGAGTGTTTTTCAGTTTGAGATTTCACATTGAACCAAACACTTCTGATATGAACTTCTGATATGGGCTTTAGGCATTGCTTTGGTTTTGGCTGTTTTGTATTTTGCATGGCCTCGTTGGCACAGTCTGGGAGTTCATCGTCATTTATTCCTCGTCATCTGCTCTTCCCAGTGGGAGGTTATCTTTGTTAATATCTTTTGACTTTTTGACAAAAGGCTTTTGGGGTGAATCATACAATGCAGCCCAATCAGCTAAGGTAACATTTTCAAGGCTGCTAGGTCTTTTAATATACCTGTTTAGCAGACCACTAGAGTGAACTTCTTCTGATTCATCACGCATTTTTTTCTATTTCATTCTTTGGTTTTAGAAGCTTAACTCCCTCAGGAGGTGCAGTGTTCATAAAAATCACCTGTCAGGAACTTTTCCTCATTGGTAGCTGAAGAACTATGTAAACTGCTTCCTGAGCGCTTATTTAAACACTGTTTAAAAATTAGTTTTCAATGTCTCTCACTTGTTGTTTTATGCTAGAATTGCCCTCCCTTGCCTCATCACATGCCCTTAGTAAAAGCTGACTCATTCCCTTATGTGCTTTAAAATATACAATATGATGTTCATTGCACAAGTATAAACATCTAGGACAAATTGTATATCCATATTTGCTCTCCATACACTCAGACAGGCACTATTATAGTTGTTTACTTTTATTTCATCTGGATTCCTCTTCAATTATGTGGTAGGAGAATGAAGCCTTGATCGGATAGCAAGATAGTAGTTTTGTTCAGTAAGCTGAGATTAGTCAGTAATTGTTCAAATGAGACGTCTTCACCTTACTTGATGTCATTTAAATGTTTCCTGATGTTTTTCCAATTATCTTCATGTTTTCTAACCTCAGTTTCAGACAAATCTATCTCAAGGGGATATAAAATGTTTGTTGACTTCATAGGTTGTTGTGGAAAATAGAACCTACATTCTGCCTTTTTCATTTTTTACGACAAATTTGGGAGTGCCTATGAAACTGGAAAGAATCTTTATTTGCAATTTTTTAGTTTTTAAAAAATGTTCTCAATACACATAGCTGCATGCTCTTTGATCTGATTGTCTCAATTCTGATTTGCAAATATAACAGCCTGTAATGAACATTGACTAGTCTATCATCATTCTCTTGCCTTTTTGGCCGACAAATATTCCTGGATAAGTGAACTCTTCAGATTATTTATCTCTAAACACACTAAAAGGTACACTAATCCTTTTCCAGTGCTATGTTGTAAGTTTGTGCTTGCTAATTGTCTTCAACCCTTGTGAAATGGCTTTTGGAATTCCTAGGAATTCCTAGGAATAAAGGTGTGAATTTTCACGGTAAATTCGGACTGGGAATTCCTAGCAATTCCTAGCAATTCCCAACCATAACAACTCTGGTTCTAAAAACCTAGAAATTCCTAGAAATTCCCAGAAATTCCAAGTTTAAAGCCAACAGGACTTGGAATTCCTAGGAATTCCAACTCAGAGAACCAATGACTTTCCCCGAAAAGCTGTAAATCTAAAAAATTCCTAGGAATTTCTGGGAACTTTTGGGAATTTTTAGGAATGTTTAAGAATTACTGGGAATTTTAAGCAAAAATTTGAGGCTAATGATATAAAATAAATACTTTAAATTAAAAAAACCCAGCTAGAGTTCAAGTATTCAATGAAATTTATTTAGAAGCTTAATTAAGGCTTTCATGTAAAATATTTTTGATTAATTATTAACATCAATGTGTGGTAATATTAGGATGGAATTTGATTTATTTTTCTTTTCTTGAAAACTTCATACGGATTAATCCTCAATTACAGCTATTCATATAAAATAGATCTAATCAATCATTAAATTTGGTTTGACACAAATTGTGAATAAAATCTGTTGATTCTTTTCCATAAAATACAATACCTTAAGTTATATTTGAAAACCAAGCACTCTTGGGAGTGAAGGGGCTAATTACAGACAAATAAAATTGATTTTTTGATTAAAATCTTGTTGTAACTGTAACAATAAATTAGAGTGAAGTTATCCTAAACTGAAAACTTAGCTGCTGTTTGTACTGTTTGTATTTTTTTTCCTGGGCTCACAATGAGTTGGCCTTGAATGAGGTTGTCTACAAGAACCTTGACCATTTTGTATCTGGATTCCTTGACATCTGAATTTGAAAAAAAAATAATGTATTAAAATATGTATATTTAAAGCTCAGACCAGGCTTTTAAGATGGCTATGAGGAAAAGGGCATTCATTGGATTCTCAAATTGAGAAATCTGTTATATTGAGTGACTTTTATATTGGAGTTAGTACATCTCTCTCATGGATTTTACTAAAAAAGGGCTGAATACATTATTTTGTTTTTACCAAGGAGGGCTTCTTTATGTACTAAGGTTTGTTTAATAAAAGTTCCTATTATGAATCTTGAATGTTCCCAAACGTGACTAAAGGAATCTTGAAACCTTACTGATAGGTTTATTTCATTGTAAAGCACAAGCTTAAGAAACTGCGGCATATGCAAGCGACCGATTCGATTTTCAGAATTATTCTAGTTTCAGTTGCGCCGAGCGTTATGTAAGCTTAATTCAACCCGCTACATCTACTCTTTTATAAGATTTTAATCACGTAATGAATATCGCAATTTTTACTCACCACAAACTTTCAAAATCGTAGCTTTACAGATGGCCACTCGGTCCTTGTTTGTACCAGTCAATATGTCAACTGTTGTCCCTTCTTTTAACTCCACGGCGCCAACGACTTTCTTTTCTTTTACAACACTCACGCTATTCTCGTTTTCCCATTGAACCACAATAAAAGCTATCTTTAGAAATGTTATATAAAGCAAAACAGTTGAGAAAAGCGATCAACCGATGAAAAGTACATTCAAAGATGAGCGCCAAATGGAGTCTTCTTTGTTTCTGATCACGGGTATGATCACGTGGATCTTTTAGGACTTGTCATTGGCTAGCAAAGTGAATCCGCTGGCTTGCCGATTGCAGTGTTAAGAGAAGCGCACAACTTTATTCTGACTTCTTCAACCGGTTCTCTGCTTCTAGAAGATGGTACCTTGGTGATATAGATAATGATGTGAGCTCACTCTATGTAGAAATAATCGACGATAATCGATCGTATTACAAATGCACGATTTGTGGCCGAAAGTTGTCGAAGAAACAAAGACTCGAAACTCACTTGAGTTGTGTTAATGGCAAAGGTGAGAAATAACACAAGCCAATCACAGTTTTGAATGCGACTACAAATCGTCTTTTACCCTCATATTTATAACAGAAGGATACCACATTCCGAAGTATAAGAGATACATAGATGATCCCAGTGTACCAGTACCTAAATCTACAAAGCTTGACCGTAGCAAGCGTTCAGCAACAAGTTCCAACACCGCCATCTCGATTCCTCAGTCAGTCGTTTCCACTGAACTTAAAGCAGTATTGACAACAGAGTAGAGTGCGTCTTACAAAGGAGAAACATTTGTACAAGAGACAGAAGTAGCTATATGCGATTACAGAGGTGCATTGGAACTCTGGTCCACAAATAAATATGCACTGCCCGAAGTATAAAACAATTTTGTTGATAGCTGACAGACAGAGAAGAACAATAAGTAAACTTAAGAGCTGTTATTGTTGAAGTGTGACTAGCACTTTTCATTTTTATATAAAGAAGGACTTGTAATATGCACCAAAAATAAAAGATGTAATATTTTTTGGGAGATCCAGTGATTGGGACATTTAAGAAATTAAGTTATGAAAGAGGAAACTTGGTTGGTACTTCTCACTACTAAAAAGTCTTGTTGACAAATATTTTCAGATCAGAGTTTCAAATAAAGTAAATTGAAGACGTCATTTAAAAGGTGTTTTTTCTCAAAGGGAACATTGACTACCTCTGTCTTGTCTGCATGCCAAATGTTTGCAAAGTGTGTGGATGATCCACAAGTATTGGAACTCTTACAAAAATGTTTTGTAAGAATAAAAACAGCAAAACAAATTACAGCATTTAGTCATGAAAATAGAGCAAAAAACTGAAAAAAAAGCAGCAACAATAATCATGAAAAAAAGAAAGATTAATTAGGTGTTGAATTTGTTTGTCTAAGGCATGAAATTTCTACTGTCAACAAAAAGTCTCTGACAGCGTTTGAGGCAACTGAGCTTGACTGTTCCAAGGTTTTCTAACAAAGGCAGATAACAATGTAATTATTGTTAATTATTGTGGAAGTTGGCAATTTCCATTTAACATAACTGACAGCTGGTTCATGAGAAAATCCATATTAATGTAAAGATTTACTAAAACTTAGTTTGAATAATAAATTTCATGATTTTTAAGTTATTAACATGTACATGTATGTATATCTCTGGGTAAGTTTTGTATAGCATACCTTTTATTGAGCCAAAGTTTTAAGCCTCTGAAATTACTCTTTTTCTTAAAACCTTCACATTCAAGGTATTGAGAATTTCTTAGAATTTATGTGGACCTCAGGGTATTAAAATTGCCTCAAATTCAATTCCCAGAAATTCCCAAGAGTTCCACACTTCTTAAATTATAGGTAGTTTGTAAAGCTGAGAATTCCAAGGAATTCCTAGGCATTCCAAGTCCTCACAAAACTGGAGTCTTCTTTTCCCAGAAATTCCCAGTAATTCCAAGCTTTTTAAATCAGAGTTAATTTGCATAGTTGGGAATTTTTGAGAATTCCTAGGAATTCCTAGGAATTCCCAGAAAACTGGGAATTCAGTTCGCAAGGGAAGAAAGTCAGTAGCACCACCACCACTTATTTGCTCATTAGGTTGTGAACATCACCAGTTTTACTTTCATTTTGTGACAAGTTTGAGCTATAGCTTGTTGCCATTTCTACACTAAAGGAAATTTGCTGTTCTCTATAAAGGATACTGTTTGTAGCTGACCAGTTTGCTGCCTAAAATATTTTATTGGGTCTAACATTCAAACACAAGCAGAACACTCATATTCTTTTTAATTGAACTTTGATTGTTCCACTTTCTTGTGGCAACCGCAGTAACTTGTTAACAGTATTGTTCACATCTGCTGGGACATTTACCACATTTCCTTTTGTTTTGAACTGATTTCCTCTAGGAGCTTGCAGAAGCTTTTGAAAAGCCAACCTAGGTGCCAACATTCTGCACTTTTAACTCATTGAAATCAGAAAGTCTGGTTTTGCTAGAAAGAATATATTCCATTCTTAGCTGCACAGGGTTGGTATTTTGTCTTTCTTCAAATGTTTAGAACAAGACTGACAGATCCACTCAATACCATCAACACTTGTTTTAGTTAGTAAATATTTTCCTGCAGTAGGGTTGGAATGTCTAAGTTTTTCAGCAGTGATAACACTGTGTTTATACCACAACTGCATGGTTACAACAAGAGCAAATGTACTCTGGACCTCTAGAGACATTAGCATGAAATTTTCTGATTTCATCAGTAATGTTTGAGTTACATACATTTTTCTCATTCTGATATTGATGCTGGTTTGCTGGTCTCTCTTGTCTGCAAATTCATTTGCAATTTTTTCGTTCTGATATTGATGTTGGGTTAACAGTCTCTCTTCTCTACATTCCGTGGATCCATTCACAATTTTTTCATTCTGATATTGACATTTGTTTTATTAACATTCTCTCTTCTCTACATTCTGCTGATTCATTTGCAATTTTTTGTCTTTGACACTGAGATTGGGTTGCCAGTCTCTTCTTTCTTGATTCAGAAGATTCATTTGCATGTTTCTTTCTCCTGTTCAGATGCTGCTGGACCAACCTCTTTTCCTTAGATTCCTCACTTTCATTTACTGTTCTTTTTTTCTCATATTCATGTCTAGCAATCAATCATTTTTCTTTTCCTTCTGGTGTTTCAGTAAAAGACTTTCACTTCCTTTTTATAGATTGTGTTTGCAGGTTTCTTTTGTTTCTGAACAGCAAATGTTCAATTTTTGGACTCTCGTGGACATTTTGCAAATCAAGTTCAGTATCTCTGACAATTAAAGACACCTTTAATTTCAAAAGGAACAACCCCTATTTGTAAGCAGGAAATTTGCAAATATGATACAAGGTTTTCAATTCCTTCAGTGGTAAGCAGAGTACATTTCTCAAATGAGTGGGGCATCCCATGCAAATCCCAGGAATAGGCATCAAACATTTCAAAGCTTTCTTCTGAATTCTGAATCACTGCAACTGTGTTAATTCCAATCGTTCACAAACAACAATTGTAGTTAAGTCGACAATTTGAAAACACTCCTGTCAAAGAATTTTGAAGAGACATGTATGGCTCATTATTTGATGTAATGGACAAACTTCCTGTTAATGGCTCACTATTTTCTTATGTGTACACTTATTTGTAGATTGAAACAATGCATGGAACAAATAATCATTTGTCTGGACAGAACATCTCACAGAAGTATACAGATTGTTTCAATGGTAAGAACATTATTCAAGTGGAAGAAGTCCACAAATTGATATCTTCAATATGATGATAAATAATAGCAGTGACATTGCTACACATTGCTTACCAGCATTTTCACCAAAGAGTGCTTCATTTCCTTGACTGTAGTCAGCACATATTGTTCTTGTTGGATCGCTGACATCAAATATTGTAGGGCCTGAATTTTTCTCTAAATCATTTGCCTGCCTATAATATAAGCAATGGAATGTAGGCATTGTAGAAAATCATTTGTGAAAACCAAAAAATCACATCATTCCAGTATACTTTGTGTTGTCCAACAAATTGTTTCAACTATAACAGGCAGGTAAAATACATTTAAAGAGAACATCATAAGCATTAAACTCCAAAATGATCTTTAAAACGTGATAAGATTTCCTTTGTTTTCACGAAATGGTTATGAGAGCCAATCCTTGACCAGTATTGTTCAATCGAGATTCCCATACCCTTGCGAAATGGCTTTTGGAATTCCTAGGAATTCCTAGGAATGAAGGTGTGAATTTTCACGGTAAATTCAGACTGAGAATTCCAAGGAATTCCCAACCATAACAACTCTGGTTCTAAAACCTAGAAATTCCTTGAAATTCCCAGAAATTCCAAGTTTATAGCCAACAGGACTTGGAATTCCTAGGAATTCCAACTCAGAGAACCAATGACTTTCCCTGAAAAGCTGTAAATCTAAAAAATTCCTCGGAATTTCTGGGAATTTTTGGGAATTTTTAGGAATGTTTAAGAATTACTGGGAATTTTCAGCAAAAATTTGAGGCTAATGATATAAAATAAATACTTTAAATTAAAAAAACCCAGCTAAAATTCAAGTATTCAATGAAATTTATTTAGAAGCTTACCGAGTAATTAAGGCTTACATGTAAAATATTTTTGATTAATTATTAACATCAATGTGTGGTAATATTAGGATGGAATTGGATTTATTTTTCTTTTCTTGAAAACTTCATACGGATTAATCCTCAATTACAGCTATTCATATAAAATAGTTCTAATCAATCATTAAATTTGGTTTGACACAAATTGTGAATAAAATCTGTTGATTCTTTTCCATAAAATACAATATCTTAAATTATATTTGAAAACCAAGCACTCTTGGGAGTTAAGGGGCTAATTACAGACAAATAAAATTGATTTTTTGATTAAAATCTTGTTGTAACTGTAACAATAAATTAGAATGAAGTTATCCTAAACTGCAAACTTAGCTGCTGTTTGTACTGTTTGTATTTTTTTTCCTGGGCTCACAATGAGTTGGCCTTTAATGAGGTTGTCTACAAGAACCTTGACCATTTTGTATCTGGATTCCTTGACATCTGAATTTGAAAAAAATAATATATTAAAATATGTACATTTAAAGCTCAGACCAGGCTTTTAAGATGGCTATGAGGAAAAGGGCATTCATTGGATTCTCAAATTGAGAAATCCCTGTTATATTGAGTGACTTTTATATTGGAGTTAGTACATCTCTCTCATGGATTTTACTAAAAAAGGGCTGAATACATTATTTTGTTTTTACCAAGGAAGGCTTCTTTATGTAATAAGGTTTGTTTAATAACAGTTCCTATTATGAATCTTGAATCTTCCCAAACGTGACTAGAGGAATCTTGAAACCTTACTGATAGGTTTATTTCATTGTAAAGCATAAGCTTAAGAAACTGCGGCATGCAAGTGACCGATTCGATTCTCAGAATTATTCTAGTTTCAGTTGCGCCGAACGTTATGTAAGCTTAATTCAACCCGCTACATCTATTCTTTTATAAGATTTTGATCACGTAACGAATATCGCAATTTTTACTCACCACAAACTTTCAAAATCGTTGCTTTACAGATGGCCACTCGACCCTTGTTTGTACCAGTCAATATGTCAACTGTTGTCCCTTCTTTTAACTCCACGGCGCCAACGACTTTCTTTTCTTTTACAACACTCACGCTATTCTCGTTTTCCCATTGAACCACAATAAAAGCTATCTTTAGAAATGTTATATTAAGCAAAACAGTTGAGAAAAGCGATCAACCGATGAAAAGTATATTCAAAGATGAGTGCCAAATGGAATCTTCTTTGTTTCCGATCACGGGCATGATCACGTGGATCTTTTAGGACTTGTCATTGGCTAGCAAAGGGAATCCGCTGGCTTGCAGATTGCAGTGTCAAGAGAAGCGCACAACTTTATTCTGACTTCTCCGACCGGTTCTCTGCTTCTAGAAGATGGATACCTTGGTGATATAAATAAAGATGTGAGCTCACTCTATGTAGAAATAATCGACAAGAACCGATCGTATTACAAATGCACGATTTGTGGCCGAAAGTTGTCGAGGAAACAAATACTCGAAACTCACTTGAGTTGTGAATGAAAGTGAACTTCGCAGTAATGTGCACTACTTAGGCAGTAGTGAAAATAAGGCCTGAAAAACATTCAGTACGTACGGGATTTGAACCCATGACCTCTGCGATACCGGTGCAGCGCTCTACCAACTGAGCTAACAAGCCAACTGGGAGCTGGTCATGAAGTTGGTTCTAAATAAACCCGTGAGGTGATGAATAAATGGTTAAGAATATATGAAAGTCATATATTTGAACTGCGGATAAAGACGTGAATGAAAGTGAACTTCGCAGTAATGTGCACTACTTAGGCAGTAGTGAAAATAAGCAAAAACAATTTTTCACTTGAGTTGTGTTAATGGCAAAGGTGAGAAATAACACAAGCCAATCACAGTTTTGAATGCGACTACAAATCGTCTTTTACCCTCATATTTATAAAAGAAGGATACCACATTCGGAAGTATAAGAGATACACTGATCCCAGTGTACCAGTACCTAAATCTACAAAGCTTGACCGTAGCAAGCGTTCAGCAACACGTTCCAACACCGCCATCTCGATTCCTCAGTCAGTCGTTTTCACTGAACTCAAAGCAGTATTGACAACAGAGTAGAGTGCGTCTTACAAAGGAGAAATATTTGTACAAGATACAGAAGTAGCTATATGCGATTACAGAGGTGCGTTGGAACTCTAGTCCACAAATAGTTATGCACTGCCCGAAGTATAAAACAATTTTGTTGATAGCTGACAGACAGAGAAGAACAACAAGTAAACTTAAGAGCTGTTATTATTGAAGTGTGACTAGCACTTTTCATTTTTATATAAAGAAGGACTTGTAATTTGCACCAAAAATAAAAAGATGTAATATTTTTTGGGAGATCCAGTGATTGGGACATTTAAGAAATTAAGTTATGAAAGGAAACTTGGTTGGTACTTCTCACTACTAACAAGTCTTGTTGACAAATATTTTCAGATCAGAGTTTCAAATAAAGTAAATTGAAGACGTCATTTAAAAGGTGTTTTTTCTCAAAGGGAACATTGACTACCTCTGTCTTGTCTGCATGCCAAATGTTTGCAAAGTGTGTGGATGATCCACAAGTATTGGAACTCTTACAAAAATGTTTTGTAAGAATAAAAACAGCAAAACAAATTACAGCAATTAGTCATGAAAATAGAGCAAAAAAACTGAAAAAAAAAAGCAGCAACAACAATCATGAAAAAAGAAAGATTAATTAGATGTTGAATTTGTTTGTCTATGGCATGAAATTTCTACTAAAAGTATTGTCAACAAAAAGTCTCTGACAGCGTTTGAGGCAACTGAGCTTGACTGTTCCAAGGTATTCTAACAAAGGCAACCAGTAATGTAGGTTAGGGAAGTAAGATAACAATGTAATTATTGTTAATTACTGTGGGAGTTGGCAATTTCCATTTAACACAACTGATAGCTGGTTCATGAGAAAATCCATATTAATGTAAAGATTTACTAAAACTTAGTTTGAATAATAAATTTCATGATCTTTAAGTTATAAACATGTACATGTATGTATATCTCTTGGTAAGTTTTGTATAGCATACCTTTTATTGAGCCAAAGTTTTAAGCCTCTGAAATTACTCTTTTTCTTAAAACCTTCACATTCAAGGTACTGAGAATTTCTTAGAATTTATGTGGACCTCAGGGTATTAAAATTTCCTCAAATTCAATTGCCAGAAATTCCCAAGAGTTCCACACTTCTTAAATTATAGGTAGTTTGTAAAGCTGAGAATTCCTAAGAATTCCTAGGGATTCCAAGTCCTCACAAAACTGGAGTCTTCCTTTCCCAGAAATTCCCAGTAATTCCAAGCTTTTTAAATCAGAGTCAATTTGCATAGTTAGGAATTTTTGAGAATTCCTAGGAATTCCTAAAACAAGGAATTCAGTTTGCAAGGGTCATTTGCATAATTGGGAATTTTTGAGAATTCCTAGGAATTCCTAGGAATTCCCAGAAAAGTGGGAATTCAGTTCGCAAGGGTACTTACTTTTGTCGTTTTGAAATATATGCCTCCGTACTTCTCAACAGTGCAAAGAGAGTGCAACTACAACACAACCGATTTCACTTTATGGCACTTTCAGGTGGTATCAGACGCATTCAAACTCTTTCAGACACTCAGTGGTACAACCCACACCGATGGATCAAGCCGAATATTGTCTTTTAAGAGCGTAAAAGCTCTTGCACAAGCTGCACTTATAACACAATTATAAGCCTAGTCTGGGTATGTTGACTTGTGTGAGGAGAACTAACTCGTGACACGATGACCTTAAAAAAAAAGTTACTCGAGACCACGCTTACAACTAAGATGGCTGACTCAAACTAGTACGCCGCATGGCACTAGACCAAGTGACAGGCGCTCGACTTATGTGGGCAAATAATTAAATAAATGCGATCGTGCCATAATGTGGCTACACAATTTGTGTAAGCCACACAAAAATTTCGTTGGGTTATTATCACTCGTTGAATTAATAATTTATTCGTATCTGCACCAGGAGAGAGAGTTATCGATGTGGTAGGAGGGTATAACAATTACATGAGTTAAAGCGAAGAAATCCAATCAGCATCTCGTTCTGGGAAGGGAAGAATTTACTTGAAATTCGCTTCAAATACTCCTAACCCGCGTTGCGTTACATACCCCTCGTCACGAATTCTCCTGACAGCTACACAGCTTTACCCATCATGCATTTGCTGCCCGAGTTCCTATTTTTCCAGGAAATCGTTACAACAAAATCGTCTTCGTATACGCGATAACTTCTTCCAAGGTACGTTATTGTTAAAAGCTCAGGGTGATCGCTGCAAAAGGAATAATTCACTTCATTTGAAAGGTATGGAATGTTATTCCTGACGTATAACTGATCGCCATTAACAAGTTTCATACGCTTCAATGACATCTTGATGTTATTTCAATTTAGCTTTAGGTAAAGGGACATCTCAGTTTTCAAAAGTATCTCCTAGATAAAAGAAATATCATGGCATCGCCTAGAAAATTCCATCTCTTCAACTGCGACAGTGTTTATAAGCTCGACTCCATCGAAGATTTGTTGTTGACAACGACAAGCAATCTTGGCATTGATATATCTGTGGAGCAACACTATTTTACGGATTCCGAGATAACTGAGTACAGCCATCAAAAGATTCCCACACTGGAGATGGATGCTGCCATTTTAGCTGTCAATGCAAACGAATCTCGACTCTCCATCAACGAAAACACAGAGGGAGGCTACACAAAGGTTTACAGAGCTTTGCTTCAAGCGACAGGTATAGCGAAACCGGAAGTTGAAAACGACAAGAGTTTAATTATTAGAATCATTATTTAAAAAAGTCTTCTGCAAGTCATATTGGTGTAGTTTCTGCAAAATACACACACTAGCTTTTTCTAAATTTTTATTTACCAGATTTTTTCAGGTTCCATTTCGTTCTTTACCTTTGTAATGTGACACATTGATTTGAATTTCAATGTTCATTATTTTGAAATTCAGACGGTCCACCTCACGAAATTTATGTTACTGACAAAGAGAACATAGCGTTATCTTCAACCTTTCCTAAATTGTTTTACCCACATGCTCTTTAACGACGATATTGTCCGCACTTGACAGGATTCGCTTGTGTTTCAATTCAAACACTGCGGAAGACATATTGTATTATAAATTTAGATTGTGAAAGCTTTGATTAAAAAATTGGCTGTGACGGCTGTTTTCGCAAGTTACCGTAAATGAGTTTCCTCGATTAAAATATTGACAAATAAAAGATACAAATAAAAGTTTTGTCGTATCAGATATTATGAAAGTTGTTCAACAAATACAGAATCATTTGACCTTACCTTCGATATTTGTGATTCCTACCTCTATTTCAGTTAGCCTAATGTTCGTGATCGATATGCAACTCTTTTCAATATTCATGATTCATGTTGCACTACATCTCGCCATTTACGATTCCAAGTTTAAACACTAAAAAATTCACCATTCTGTTTAATTTGACCGCGTTGACTTATGATTCCGCTTACAAACCCGCAGATTTTAACAACATGGCCGGATTGGAAAAGTAGCTTGGCCTTTGACGAGCGAGCAAGACTTAATTTATTTCGATGCCATTCTAATATAATTATGTGACTTGTTCAATTCTTTTCTTGTCAAGTAGACGGAAACGTGATTGTTGTTATCGGTGGTGATGACAATTACAGGAACGAAGAGGAAGAGGAAAGAGCCTTCGTCTCGCGTTGGGCAAGAATGAAGGTACGTTCCCAGTTAAAGGAAGAATTCCTCGACGGACGAAGAAGTTTCATCTTTTCATGGGACAGGAAACACAGAGCAATTCACGAACAAGCACTGAAACATTACTTTGATCCAAACAAGAAAGGACAAAAGTTTGAGTATGAGCCACCAGGGCGTCTCGAGCCTTCTTTAAGAGATCCAACGGCTCCGGTAGCACGAGATACAGAACCTGCACACCAGCCCAGGCTTCAACGCTCCGCCACCCTAATCGAAGGGAGAAGTAAACAAGAAATAATAGACAGGTGGGATCAGCCAAGTTCCTTGCAAAAAGATTACACAGTGACAAGGCAAAGAAGTGAGGATATTCGCGCTTGTCAGCAACCTAAACTGAACGTACACCCCGATCCCCTTGCGGCAACCGCTTTTTCGACTTCGGATTACGGACGCTCATCACTAGAGAACCGATCTGAACAGAACAGAGTGCAAAGGGATACTACCATGAAGGAAACTCGTCTGGTAGAAGGTGAGAACTACTACGACAGATTACATTTTTCAAAAAACAGGAACGAGAATCATGATCAAGACAATAACAACAGCCAGAAAAATAAATATTAGATACCGGAACAAAGATAACGATAATAACGTTTGTCAAAAAGAACAACAATGAGAAAAACAACCCCAGCACCACGAGACATATACAATATTAAACAAACAAGCCAAAATGACCGATTATGAAGATGGAGATATGTCAGAAATGGCTAGAGAAACGAAACAATTGCGAAAATAATTTGAATTATTTAAATGCATTATAACATGAACATCAGTTAAGCTTTGTTAGATGGTGCTGGCAATTTCTTAGATACCTTTAAGAGGTTCATAAACTTTCTTCCTTTTCATTCTTGACCCTAAAAATAACGTTTTCTGCTCATCAACACAAATAGATGTGGCTGCATATTCTGAACTGGACAACAAACCACAACAGCTGTCAGTGCGAACAGATAGGGTCATAGAAGGGGAACGTAAAGTGAAAGGTAAGAACAACGGGTGACTCTCTGAAAAAAGACGACACTGGACAACAATGGACAACAATGAACGACCGCTACGAGAGCAATATGTACCATTGCAACGACTTCAACGAAAGCAACAATAAGTCCTAAAGACGCTGTTTCATTGGTGTCTCGTAGTCATTATATCACGATTTTTAACCTTATAAATCACTTTTTAATCCTGACTCAATAGCAGCTTTTTCTGTGAACTTCAGCGCTTTTCTACATATAAAATGGTACTATAGGTTCCTTCGAGTTGTACATTCATGGTTACGGCAAGTGCCAGAAACCCGAAATGCTGGGATTGATAACGCACTTTGTGGTGGAAGTGCGAACAACGAAATGAAGCCTTTAGGCCAGTATTGAAAGTTTAGCATTTATTAGGGTGGTGGAAGTGCGAACAACAAAGTGAAGCTTTTAGGCAAGTACTGATTTAACGTTCAAGTTAACATTTATTAGACTAGTGGAAGTGCAAACGACGAATTGAAGCTATTTGGGAAGTATTTAAAGTTTAGTATTTATTTGACTAAAAGCGATTGGTTTTAAAAATAAGTGTTGTCAAATGGTTTTTGGTTTTGCAAAACGAAGTTTTAATTACATTTTTCTTTAATTCTCTAGACTTAGTAGTCCTTGGCTGTGATGTGTCACCGGCAACAATGCAGGTTGTGAAATCAGTAATCGATGACCTTCATCGTAGGATAAGGCTGCCAGAATATCCCCAAGTGGAAAGTTATTCATTAGCTGACATCAAATCGTACTTAACGAGATACACTCTTAGGTTCTGTATTCTAGTGGTGGATGCCGATGCGTCTCATAAAATCCAGCAGCCTGAGTTGGAAGAACTTCTCAGGACAGCAGCTGAAGTTGTTGGTAAGAGGATTTGATAATAGCACAAGAAAGTGAAAATACGTATATTTTGCACAATCCTCTGTTGCAGTAGCCTGTTCATAAAAGTCAGAAGAATCATTTCTTTGTAGTTGAAATATTTTAGTGTAGCAAATACTCAGTTTAATGCAAGGTGTAAATGAAATAAACTACTTGAGAACATCATCCAATGATTAAAAAAGGCCAATAGACACCTTATCTGCTATTGAAAAGTTATTTTTAAATATTGTAGCTCACTATGATCCCTACTTTAAAATTTGTCCCCATATCTGATACGAAAACGAAGATAACATAAATCACCGCATCCACATTTGGCCATGTACTAAACCTAGTCTTAGATAATATTTTTTCGCCGGCGCAATTAACAAGAATTACTAATACAATATAACTATTTGCTTCAATTTGCAGTTGAAAAGGTTATCTTTACAATCTGCAATCGATGCCATGCTCCTACTGGAGTGGCAGAGAAATTTGTACAAAACGTTGAGTGTATGCTTAAAGCGAAAAGAAAGGGCCTTGTCGTTTGGTTGGAGGATGGAAAACTGAACGTAGAACCCGATGTCATGATACAATTAATGCTTGGAGCCCCAATAGCGGTGAAGAACAGACAAGGACAGATAAGCCACTCTGGAGAATCCCTCAGACCAACCAATGCTGCCTCAGGTTTTTCATCTGACAGGAGACTGGTTCATGAGACACCAAAGCACATGGGGGGGTTTCCATCACAGGAATTGCGTCATAATCCTACTTCTTATTCGGGAGGAATGTACCACACAGTACGACCAGATGCATATTCAGCAGAAGTTAATGACTACGGAGAAGAAGGCATGGATTCCAGCGATTTTCTTATGCTCAAAACACGAATCCGTCATGGGAGAATATCATATGCTACCGAAGATCTTGTGTTTCGTTATCCTGATTGGGTAATTCCGGAAAAGATAGAGGAAGACTTGAGGTGGAATTATTCAACGACAGCTAACGGAGTGCTAAGCATTTATTCTAACACTAAAGGCGAATTACGAGCCACCGTACAAACTGATAGAGCGGTCATGTGTTTGATTATTTAATTGACAGATCAACACAGCCTCTTCGTCAGATTTAAACAAAGTGAATATGATAGAGGCCTTTTCTGATCAGTCTTTTATTTCATGCAACATGCGGAAATTTAAACTTGATATTTTATATGGTAGAATAGAACAAGGTTATGTTGAGACACGGACGGAAAGCAAAGCGGATCAATAAATTGCCGCACCTAATGATTCAAATCCTTACTATCTTACATTTTTTAAGCTTGATAATACGAACCTAGAAGCCAAAATGCTAGAAAATTAAACAATAGCGGAATGATAAATTCCTAATTCGATGGGTTAACTTATGATACGAGCGGACATTTTTCTCTTCGCTCGTATTTTTCCTCGACCTTGCGCACATTTCACGGAAAAAAAATACGATTTAACCTGCGCAATGTCCGCGTTAAACCATCGAAAAAGGTGTGATTATTATTTCAGATATACATGTTATATATGAAATGAAGTGAATTAGGCGAAGGTCCCTGTTTGCTTGTCATAATCACGGTGCATTGCAACCTCCGTGAGCTAGAACATTCGAGTAAGCTTGTTATAACGAGTTCCGTCCGAGATCTTAAAATGACTGTATGACTCTATAAAACTCATTAATATGTCTAATCGTCTTTTAAACAGAGTTATTCAGATACAACTTTTATTATACTATTACCTTGAATCTCTAGACTTAAATAACTTCGTTGGCGTTCAGGGACCTTAAACTGGGGATTTAAAACATAAAATGATCCTTGCTAGATGCTAGCAGTTTTTATTCAATCAGTTTTCTTCGACTTGTGACAATTTTCCATATGATGGCAAGGTTCTAATTTTCTTTATTTGAGACCTTGCATCCTTGATCAGCGATCTGAAACACTTTGAAAATCAAATATGACACAATAGATTTCTGAGAATTTTTGTGCGATGACATTCAATGTTTGTCAGAATCAGTAGCATTAAAAGCTATTAATTAAGAGACAATGTGAATTCAATAAGAATGGTGAGCAGTCGCTAGATCTCTAGGAAAGAGTGACCTTTTCAGGCGTAGTAAGTTGAACATCGAAACATAGGTTTTTGAGGAAATTTCTGGTACAGACATTGCGGCAAGCTATTTCGGAAGCCATATCACCTTTTCCAACTGTTGCATGCTTTTCTCACGGCCTAACTCGAACTTAATGATAGTCGCAGGGAAATTTCTTTAATTCCCAAACTGGGTTAAAAATGGTAAATTTATGGGTTATATTTGTGATTTTGGTGGGAATTCCCCAAAATGGGAAAGTTCTACCAAAGCCAATCTTGGGTTTCATAAAACCCAATATAACCCCAAGAATGGGATTATATAGACCCAACAAGACCCCAAGAAGGGGATTAGACTGACCCAGCATAACCCCAGGAATGGGATTATACTGGCCCAATGTGACCCCAAGAATGGGATTATACTAACCCAATACAACCCTAACAATGGGATTAGAATGACCCAACAAAGCCCCAGGAATGGTTTTGCACTGACCCAATGTGACTCCAAGAATGGGATTATACTAACCCAATATAACCCCAACAATGGTATTTGACTGACCCAACATAACCCCAGGAATGGGATTATACTGACCCAATATGACTCCAAGAATGGGATTAGACTGACCCAATATAACCCCAAGAATGGGGTTATACTGACCCAGTGTGACTTCAAGAATGCGATCAGATTAACCCAATATAACCCTAAGAATGGGGTTATACTGACCCAACATTTTAACCCCAAGAATGGGATTAGACTGACCCAATGTGACCCCAAAGAATGGGATTAAACTGACCCAACATAACCCCAAAGATTAGAATAAAATAGAATATTGCAAACAGTAAGGAGCAATATTTAATTACCAGAGTGATAATTATTACACTTAAATTTAAGGCAACATGCAGTACAGTCTACAAACTTTAAATTCTTGCCAAAATGAAACAATAAATAATTTCAAAATGCATTATAGAATCCTGTAAACAAGTTACACAAAGAAACAGAATTAGTAACTAAATAAGGCACTAAATATTGTAATGTTTTTGCCTTATCTATTTAAATGCAACTCTGAGAAGTAGTAGCTTTCATATTTTTAGCTAAATCAATGTACTTCATTACAAACCTCTCCTCATTTTAGTTAGTAGGGTTGACATTACTTTATTGTAGAGCTGCATGAGGAGCACTGTGTACTGATTTCTATTATAAGATAAAATACTGGGCAGTTTCTTTAGAACTGCTACCAGCAAGTTACAAGCAGTTAAGAAGTCCAAGCAGCTACATATTACAATGAACAAAAGAAGAAAAATGATCAGAGATTTACTACAAAACTTTTTCCAAGTACCAAACAAATACCAAATTCAGAGCTACAACCATTTTTTTTTTGATAATCAAAAGCAACATTTGAACTAAGTTGGAATCAGATTTACCAGATGATGAACGAATTGCTTTAATTCAGCATGAACTTTAACTTTAGCATGTCAATAATGCTTTCCTGTCTTGTCAACAGAAAATAAACAGTTTTTTAAACGGCTATTTCTTTATGAACAGTAACATCAGACAGAGAGCTCACATTTTCCTTAAGAGTCACATATTTGTGCTTAACAAGTTTCTTAACTAAAACTGACATCACTTGGCTAGGGGTAAGATTTGTCAAGTTATTTTTTTTGACAGAAAACTTTGATTTCAAAATCCCAACAGCTTCCTCCCTTGTGAAAACTTTTCTAAAACCTGCTTTAATCACAACTTGTGAGGATGCTATAGAGGAAGGGACTTTAACTTCTGATGCAGGACTTCCCGCACTACAAAATATATGGGTCCTCAGAGACTCAATGGAGTCACTACTATCATAAGGAGAGAGAGTTGATAATGATTCTCCACTGTCTGAAAAATTTTTTGCAATACTATCCTAAGAAAGGTAAATAAATAAAAACAGAGTTGTTAGAGTACTCAATCATGTTAAAAACAGTGACTGTCAACCAATGACATTTATGGTTTCAATCACCATGGCAACTGATCTGGCTCAACCACTTTTGAAACTTAACAACTGATACTGAAGAAAGGTGATCAGGGCTATTAGTAGGGTCTGCTACCTATATTTTTTTCTAAACCGTTGTTGCAGCTGAGTACATGAGACCTTGACATTGAACTTATTAAAAAACCACTCTGTCAAAGGGTGCTACAATATGTGTGACTGAAATATTAACTCTTCAACCCATAGGAGTGAAAATGGCCAACACTTATTTCTCCTTTGAGAACACACAGTGAGTCAAACATCAAGGTTGCAAGGAAAAAAGGGAATGTATAGCAGTATAGGCAACCCAAACATTTCTAAAATAATGAGGTGTTCATGTATGTATAAATCGCTAACAGTTTTGCAAACAGTACCAAAGGTGCTAATTAAAGAGGACCCATTTAGCAGCAGATGATTGATGTGCAAAGTAGTAATTTCACAGCTGTTCAGAGTATACTGTACTCTGGCCATCCACCTAAAAGAATTGCTCCTGAATGTACTTGTGGAGCAAGTAATATTCTGTAACTGGGCCTGGAAAATTGAACTAAATCCTAAATTATGCTCTTCTCCTTAAAAAGAGTCATTATTATATATAAAAATATGACCACCATATATAACCCATGTCTTAAAAAGGAAAAGCTGGTGGAATGCGGGAATATTAGGCAGTGCGAGGAGTTTCACACAGTTCAGTGTAGCTTAGAGCTGGGAATTCCTTGTAAATTTGACTTCAAATATCAAAACAAACAAGCTATATTTCAATGACTATTCTTTGGACATTTTAAATTATCCTCAAAGCACAAAGAGAGTGTCTTACGATAAAATCTATTCTTAAAAAGACAGGTTACTACGCTTGTTTGAGAGGTCGAAGTAAACAAACGTACGTTCGAGGAAAGCAAGTCGGAAGTCGTTGGCCATTCAGAAGTAACTTAGGGCTCAATTTCAAACGGGACTGCTGAAACTCGTTAAAGTTTCTACAAGTTTCTTTTTAAGCTTACCTTGGAACTGCTGGGCGACTTCATCACCGGAAAGCTTTGTCATGCGGTCGATGATAGAGTCTTTCTCCGCTGACTCCGAAGTCTCTGATTCTGACATCCTCGATAACACCTTGAATTTAATTTGCAGTCTAAAAACAACAGCTCAAAAGCCAACCTTAAATTTCGGACTAATTCAAAAAGCAAGGACGAGAAAGGGGTAGCCTCGACTGACTTACTTCCCAATTCCCTCGACTTGGTGAACTAATGCGTTTTTAATTGTTTCCCACTGTTTCGCTGCAATTTCATAAAGCAGATTCTCCTATTGGTAACCATCAGTAATGCGTCTATAACACAAATATGCTTGGCGAGAGAAGAATGGGTCAAGTGCTTAGTAGCCATGTCTGCTTCTGCTATAAATAGGTCAGCATTAGATTCCATCCACCAAAACCACCTTGGTCGAGAGGGACTGAGATGGAATGATGGACAACTCATGACTTGTTGTACTAATTGAAAATTACGAAGCTACGACAACATGCCGACTTATCCCGATGACCTAAGTGTATCATTTGTTTGGGAAATTGCGTCAAAACTTTTTACTCAAGAAATGGTAAGTATTAATTTATTGTTCGATTGTAGTATTATAAAACATTTTACGCAATTTTATGCAGATATTTCACTTATTTAAAAGGTGCCCAGATGTTACGTAGTTTTGGTGGATGTCATTGGGGAACATCCACCAAAACTTTGACTAAAACCATCAACAATATATTTTTTTAATTTTATCTATAGCCACTATTAGATGTTCAGGGAGACAAAAGATTTATACCACTAATTAGCAGTTAGTGCCCTGGCTAATTATTTTTATGGTGCACAATTGCTGGCCGACTTTTTTTCATTTGAGAAAGAGGCAACAGTAGTTGCCAACAGAAAGGACCATTTCATTTACTTTTAGATTTATATGTTAGTCTTAGTGAACACCATTTTATTTGTATATAGTAGTTCTAAGTTATTATTGCAATTTTTATATATATGTAATTCTTAATATTTAGTATAGTAGGTCCACATCAGCCCTTTGGCTGCCTTTCACACAACCTACTTATCAAATAAAGAATGTATGTATGTATGTATGTATGACCAAACGTTCATAATGATTATCATAACTCTTAACACATAGTATAAAGTGGTTTTGGTGGATGTTTCTCTCCATCCACCGAAACCACCATAGCAATTTCTGCTACTTCCTTACAGAAGAATGATGTGACCTGCTATTTGGAGTACATAACCACAATCTATTTCTTTGTATGTAGAGATATTTTGCAAAGTTTTTTAGTCAGCACCTTTTATTATTGAAACCATAATCATAACATGGTGCACAATATAGAATACAAAAGGTTCTGGTGTGGTAATCATGTAATCTTGAAACAGGAGAGTTTTTAACTGACTTATTAAACTGATCTAAACAGACATTTGCAACAAAATTCCAGGTCCAGAAAATTTCTTCCACTTTTTCCACTAAAATCATAACCTTTAAGTACAACAAATCAGCACATTAGTAATTGTTATCAGGGGTCTGAAAATCCTATAAATCTTTCACATTTATTTCAAGTAACCTTTAATTTCACATGGATGAATAATGCTCAAGATGCAGAATGTCTTACATTTTACAAACTATTTCCCTTCTATGGATAGACAGTGAAAGGCCTTTGCCACATTGGTGAATCAAACCATTGCATACCATGCATTTTGTGATAATTGTTTGTTTTTGCTCACAATATCCAGAAAAATGGAGGGGATAAATTTAAATAGCAAATTCTATTAATGGTTAAAATTGAATAACATTGGAAGATCAAATTAACTTTGTACTGTTTAAAATTCAGTTTTGGTTTCTTGCTTATTCCAGCCTCTTAATATTCAAAAGCATTCCTTGTCATTTTTGTGTTCTTCTGTGTACATAACTTGAAAAATAAACACAGAGAAAGGAAACCACAAAGGATTAAACTTGAAGCTAAAGCAAAGTTTTAGTTGAGCCATAGCTGATCCAAATACTGAGCACTTTGTATTGTAACCCATTTAGCAGTAAAGTTTATCTATATGTCTGCCAGCTTGCCACAAGTCTTACCCCTCTCCTTCAAAAGTCTCTATAAATAAATTTTTCTTTGTGGTCCCTAATTGATAATAAGTATATTACAGCTCCTCAATTTTCCTCTCTCAAGACAAGGTTACTCTAAATTTAACAAAGTAGTGGACTTGATAAAACTCAAACTATAACTCAGCTGGCTGCTACTTGCAACCTTAATTTCTAGATATCAGTATACAATAATCAATATGTTATAAATAAGAACCCTAATGCTTAATTTTGCAGTAATCACCTTCCTCCTTTTCATTTGCAGACCAGACTGGAACCTATATAGGTGTGTTTGCTTGTTTTGAGTGGGGATGGAAGAAAAGGAGTCATGCCGCATATCTGATTTATTAAATCGCATTTGTTCTGTTTATACATGAGTAGAACTACCTTGTTCTCTGAAAAAAATAAAATTTCTCGCATTTTTATCTGTGCTTCGCAGTCAAACTTCCTTGTGTCTTGGACAAGAAATCTTATTTTCTTGAAAACAAAATCTTTGTTTCCAGCCTTCTGTAATAGGTAAATATAACAGTGTAAGATGAGCGACAGTGTATTTCTCAAGTTATTTTTTGGAATGTGACAAAACGGAAGTGTCATAGCATGATAAAGAGCAAACATATGATTGATTGATAGAAAGCAAAAAATGCAGAATTGCATATATTTTCTCCTTTGTCAGCAGCATATGTTAGTGAAAAGTTCTTATAATTGTTAACTTCTAAACCATCTTCAATTTGGCCAAGATTGAACTGTTATCACGTTTGTCATAAAAGTATTCTGAGATCAATGTCATATGACCCATTCATGTATTTGACCTTTCGAATTAGCAAGCCATAGTTGACAGAAACACAAAGGTTGAGGATAAAAAGAAATTATTATATACAGTACTTCTTCTGCATCTTTTCGTTTCCTTTTCTCTCCAGCTGTTCTATCTATGCCGTGCTGGCAATTGAACACTTTCCTTCCCAAAATTAGGAAAGGCACACCAGTAAAAAACGAATTTTTGCTCCTTAAATATCTCATGCATCTTCTCCCAGTATTTTGTGACTTCTGTCCGAGGAAGGAGGTGTAAGCATTAAATTAACCCGAATGATTCCACAATTGTGATATCATCCAAGCCATGCCAGAGGACTTGAACTAGATAAACTAGTGAGAATGCACAATAGCGATAGCAAAGCTTTGTAGTGCTAAAGAGCTATATCAATATATATAAATATATGTTCCCGAAACCTTTGACAGCTTTAAAGAAAGAAAACTTCGTCGTCAATCCTGTTTCAAATTCCGCAATAAGTTTATGCGCCTCATCAACAGAATTTACGTATCCTAAATTATCTGCATGTCTACCATCAATGGTTCGCGACTTAAAATTCTCGCTATGCTGTTTCTGTTTGTTCCTCAAGAATAATGGGATTTACAGCTTCTGATGTTCGGCTACATCACTTGCGGATTTCCGAGAATCTTCGGTTATGTTTTGCAAGTCATTAAATATTCCATCTCAGTCCCTCTCGACCGAGGTGGTTTTGGTGGATGGAATCTAATGCTGACCCTATAAATATGGTAGGCTTTCGGCGGACTCATTTAAAGGACTGTTTGTACAAGAAATAAAAATTATGAACGCTTGGTTGAGAGAAGACGTATTAAAGTAATGCACCAAAGGCCCTGTTACTGTGAAACTGTTCCAAAATACTATTTTCTCAAGGTATCCTTAGGAAACTGATGGAATTGAATCGCCCTGAAGTGAAAATATGAATGAGGACCTATACTCTGTCGTTAGCATAATGTGTGATTAATCAATTCACCTCCAAACTTAAAAGTCATGAAATTTTACAAGCAAGTGAAATGTTGTAAATGTTAACTAAGTGTTATTTCTAAGACTTGACACGCGAGACTAGAATATACTAGTGTTTTCGGGCAAAGCTTGGAATCGTTCACTTGGGTTATAAAATCCATTGCAATTTTTAGAATAATATAGGGTAAAATTTCTGCAATTTATTCTCAATCGGGGGGGGGGGGGGCAATGTTTCCTTTGTAATCCTTATTTTTGGAGAACTTGGGCAAATGTGCTCTTTATTCATAATTTTGGGAATGGCTATGACTTGGATATATTTTCCTGGTTAAATCCCACATCAGGAACTAACTTGAAAAAATGTTCCCTTTTTATTCACATTGAATATTATTGGCAATAACTTTGGAGAGTATTCCCCTTTTATTCTCAAATATTCCCATTTTATTTCCAAATCTGGGAATAACTTGGGGAAATGTTCACTTTTTCCCCGAAGGCTGGAAATAACTTTAGATATTTTTCACTCTTTCAGGAATAACATGGGAAAAATTCACAGCTTTTTCCCAAAATTGGGGTACAAAAGAAAGCACTTTGTCTTTCCCAATGAAAACCCATTTAACAGGTGTTGTGAAACAGCTACCTCCCAAAATAATCCCAAAAAAGGAATTTCTTGTCCCAGCTTTTCCCCAACATTGGGAAAATTTCCCACTTAAATCCCAACTGGAAATCTTGAAAAGTTTCCTGTCAGTGTTACATCAATAATGTCATTACAATGATTACTATTTCCACAAGTATTCAAACTCAGGAGTAAAGTGAACTTTGCCATGCGTCAAAAACGCAGTTTTCGGTTATCTATTTTCTGAGAAGTGGTGGACATTCTGCTCCAAAAAAAATATGTATACTATATTACTTTTGGGTTGCTAATGAAAATTTGTTGAAAAATTTTGCAACTCAGAGCATTGTGCAACATCCTCCCAAAAACGGTCCGAACCAGTTTCGGACTATAATCGTGGCTATTTGGTTCTGGCGAACTACAAACTTTACTCTAAGGTTGGTTTCTTTTGCGTGAATATTTCTTAGATGGTCCCTGTAGCCTTCCGGTACCTGCCATCCGTCCACTCTAGACACCACATCTCTCGTGTCGTCTGAGACTTCCCCATTGCGAAGCCTAGTATCTAGAAGCACTGAACCTTCTGGGTAATTGAGGGGCAACCCTGGTAGAGCAAGAAAAAGAACACATGACAAAATTGGGATCACATGGTAGATCAGACAATATAAACACAGGACAAATACGCTTCACGGACTAAACATTCATACAGAATTCTCTTGCATGTAATTCTGTAGCCACAAGAGCTTGAGTAGGTCTGATATGTACTCTAGTGGAAGTGGTGGGGAGGGGGTGGGAAGCTATATCAACGCCCTATCTGCATTTCGGAGCATTCTAGGATTAAATATTGTTATAAGTAATTACATGTTTTGAAACTGAAAGAGCGAGGTCACCTTGTCAGTGGAATCCCTCCTTCTCAGTTATGTGCCTTAAAGTTATATTATCTCATGAGGTATCCACTATGAGTCGGGAAATGAGTCGTCTTGGATCAGGGAATGAAATTATTCAGTTCAAACATTCTATGCTCGAAAAAATGATTGGGTCAAAATGAATTGAATTTATCTCACCATAGGTAATAGGGAAGTGTTAAAGGAACTTAAAGATTAATTAAATGTAGCCTTACCTGACGGAATCTGATCATGATGACCCACAACCACTACTACTTCCTCCTTGTCCTTGTTGTAAGATGCTTCAAATTCATTTACATATTGGACCTATATTTTCAAAGTCATATATTCATAAAACATTTCAACGTTACAATGTTTCTTTCCCATTTTGCAATGAATACCATTTCCTTGAATTGTGTAATATGCACCCACATATTAATATGTAAGCTGATTTTACCAAAATTGATTTAGTATCTCTATTGGTAAACATGAAATAAGTGTTTTATGGCAGCTCTCTCTCTATGAATCGTTTTATTTGCGGTTGCATTAACCCTTTAACTCCCAAGATCTTATTTGTTAATTCTCCACTCTAAATGCTACACATTTCCTTGTAAATTAGTTATAAGAACATGGTGCTAGATCAAGATAGCAGCTTCTACCTGATAAGTTTGAATATTCTCATTACCTGTTTGCTGAATAATGTATGGATATTGTAGGGAGAAGTTTCATGTTGATCACTTCTGGGAGTTAAAGGGTTAAGGACCCCTGGATTGCCAATTCACACAAGCAGTTCAGGGGGCAGTCTGGTTGGCATTTTGAGCCTAAATTTGTAAAAGATTGTAAAGCACATACAATTTCAGCTAATTTAATTTTCTTTACAGTATTATACCTGCAAATAGACACAACCCACAACCTCGCTGATGTGGCATATGGTTTGCATACCATAATTAGCAACTTTATGGTTAAATATTGATGAAATTCTTCATGGAGGGTTTCTTCACTAATTTCATGCCCCCCCCCCACCCTCCTCACACATCTTTTTGTTTTATTAATAGAGTAAGCGAAATATTCCTAACAATAACACCACACAAACTATCCTACAAACCTATTGAGTGATTTCAGTTTTCACTTTACTGTGTTGCCATAGCAACGGAATACTTTTGTGGATGGTTTAACATGGAATGACGTCAACTGTATTCATCATAAAGAAAAAAGCCTCGATAGCTTTGTCGAACCGCCTTTCATAGGTAACTAAGCCATCATTAACAGAGAGAGCATCGGCAACAATAAGGAAGCATAATTTATAAGCTGCGTCACCACAAATGCAGTGTTGGTTCAAATGCGTCGATTAACCAAGACTGCCGTGTATAATGTGTGAAAGAACAGAATTTCAATTTAACACTCACGTTATCCGTTGGATACAATGAAATATATTCTGGACCGTTGGACGGCGTCGATTGTGTCATGTCTGGTTGAGGATTTAGCTCCTGATCATTTTCCTCAGCTGTTGCAATTGCGATAGAAGTGTCAGCTGGTAGATTCATTTCTGGTGGATGATAATCAAACTTTTCTCCCACCTTGCTTGGTTCAAAAAAGTGTAGAAGAGCCCTCTCGTGAATCTCTCGGTGGTTCTTGTGCCAAGAAAAAATGAAACTTTTGCGTCCGTCAAGATATTCCTTTTCGAATTGTAACGAAACTTTTCTCAAGCCCAACGTGATATGACAGTTTTTTTTTCCTCTTCTCTCCCCTCATAGTTGTCGTCACCACCTATAATGATTAAAACGTTTTCGCCTAATAGCAACAAACAGTATAAAAATTAGTAAAATTCAACTATTGAATGTTGAGCATTCGTTGATATGAATTCGCGGACGAAACCGAAACAGAATTAGCATTTGTAACAATGTAAAGTGGGCAACCATATTTCATTTTGATACTGTGGTGGGGAGGGATTCGAGTTAACCGTGTTAGAGTTAGCGAAGTTTCACAATTATTGTAAAGAGAACTTAATAAATGATGCGTAAATAATGGTTACATAAAGAAGTGAAATTAAAAGCTTAAAATTAAAAAATAACAAGACGATACAAACTATTCCGGTTTGAACGGGGCTAAGAAGTTTGACCTTTGAACAATCCAGCAATGTGGGTCGAAACTCACATGATGATTAGCTCTAACATTGTCCGATCGATCAGGTAACGGATTATAATCTTTGCGTACATACTGGTTCTCTATCAAAAAACAACGTTCACACTTCCTTCCAAATAATCTAACGCAAGACTCACCGGTCGCTCTCAGCAAAGCTTTGTAGATCTTCGCGTAACCAATGCCAGCGTTGTCTTCGTTGATAGAGAGTCGAGATTCATGGGCATGAACGACAAATACGGCAAAATCCATCCTAAGAGTGGGAATTATGCTGTCACTTAGAGAGGACATCTCCGAAAGTTTGAAACAATGCTGCTTGATCGATATTTCGAATTCAACTTTGCCTTTCACTGTAGCCAAGAGTGTTTCTACTGAATCCAGTTTGAAAGTGTTATCACAATTAAAAAGGTGAACAGTCTTACAGTTTGGAACTTGAATCTCCATGCTTTATGAAACCAGAAAATAGGGAAGATCCACAAATAAAGAAGTAGTTAATCATATGAAATGGCTTTGTCAGTTTCGGTTTCGCAAAATACATCCATAATTCATTATGGGCCGGCTTAGTCACGCAACGTAATCTCTGTTGATGTGCCGCAAGCAAAAATGTCAGTATCTGGGCAACTGCCCACCTACCCCTCCCCTAACTCAACAATAGTCAATTGATAACAAGCTAGGGTTAATGTTGGGTTAGGGGAGGGGTATTGATCCAATTTTTTTTTGGGATCACTTTCTAAAAGAGCTTAGAAACCAGGCTCAACTCAGTAGCCAAGCCTACTGAATTTGTGCCCCAAGCCTTTCCATTCTTGCGTGACATTTGTTGCCACTAATTCATGTCGTCACACTGGAGAATACAGGGAACATCGGCGTGTAGTAAACACAAGCTCAAATTTTTAAAGCAGTAAAGTGAAAAACGTTTCGAGACCGAAAGGTAAGTAAGTATTTTTAGTGTTTTACAACCTAAATTTAGTGTTTTGCTTTGTAATTTTACAACGTACAGTAAATTGTCAAATTGATAACTCGTAAAGCCTTCAGATAAAATTTAACTCTTGATTAAAAACTTTATACTTCCTTGACATGATATTGCAATTAGCGATAACACCGGAGATCATTTACTTTTGTGATATTAACTATACATATATCTAACTTGTTAACGTACGCTGCCATGAAATAATGCACTGAGCAATAATCAATTAATCTGAATACACAAAGGAAATTTTTAATCTGCAAGAAGAAAAATTTTTTACAGAAGAATCCTTTTTCTGTAACATGTACAGCTGTTGCTTAAGTTTGCAATGTTACTGATATTTTTATCATAAGAGCATTTTCACAAAATTATTTGACATTGGATTATCATACAAATACCGCAAGGTCACACCTGCCCACCAACCTATCAAAGTGGTGTTGAAAACTGCAGTAAGGTCTATTGAATATAGTTAAAGTACTGAATTTCAAACCATGACTTATAACTACAGAATATGGGGCTTTTTTATGATTATGTACCAAACAAAACAAAACAAACTTTCTCGGCTCATTTGCATCAAGCCACCTAATATAGTGCAATCAATGTCTTGTTTTTGTATCCCAAGTCAGTGCTGAGTCAGAATTTATATTTAAATCTTAATTAAAATCATTTAAATCCAACTGAATGCATTTCTTTTATTACTTTTCCACTGACCGCCAAACCAGCAAGCCGCTTGCTTGAGGCATTAAACAGCGAGGACAGGAAAGGCCCTGTATTGTATACATGTAGCTGCTTTTGGGAAGAGGAGAGGTAAAGTTCCAAATTTTTTTAAGAATATGTAACACAATAATAATAATGATAATAATGATGATAATAATAATAATAATTCATTTTTTCCATTCTTTGCTACAAACACATCTGACCTAGAGTAATTAGTGGAACATACCAGAATAACCTTTTTATTAATGCAAGGCCTCAGTGGTGCACAGTTCTGATATGAAAATAATTTTCTCTTGTGTGAAGCATCAGTCAATTTAGAAATTACCAAGTGTAAAATTTTAAGTCAATATGGTCCAGAAATTATTCGGTTTGCGTACTGTTTTCACTCTTTGCACCCCGAGCACTCATACACGCACACTTCAGATGGATGCACAACACAACAGCGTCAAAAAATAATCAAGCAAATGACTAAGATGTGCAAAGCTTCCAGGAATAATATAAATTTACCCCCATAAACAGTGAAAAGGCCTTACAGATTTTACTTGTAGCTTCTTTAAAAGTACAACTTCCTATGACGTTCTAAAGATTATTGAGTTGTCAAATATGTATTTTGATATGATTGATACCAATTTATTCATAAAGTTGAAATAAGCTTAATGTCAAGAATAAATAAAGGCCTACTCTGAGACCTTAAGTCGCCTAAAGTCACCTAAAGTCACCCTAAGTTCCCTTAGGTTGCTATTGGTTACACAATGTTATAAGGGTTCCACCCTTCCCAATTGACCTATCCACCCCACTCCAATCATAAGGATCAGAGAAGGAGGCATGGTGGCTGAATGGTTGTGCACTGGATTCGACATTAAGTGGTCCAGTTTTAGTCTCTAGCATTGGAGCATTGCATCTTGTTCTTGGGCAAGATACTGTAAGCTTCAGAGTGTCTCACCTATTCTGGATGTAAATATGGGTACTGGTTGGGGGGGAGGTAACTCTGCATATGAATTATTGTGAGGATGGCAATGGCTTCCATATACATGGAAACCCCTTGTGAAAATAGTCATACACCTGTCTAGCCCCTGTGCTGGCATGTTATTTTTTTAAATTGATTTGAAATCTGGATATTTTAGACTATGGTGACTTCAGTCAAATAAAATCGCTTTAAGTCGCCTTAGTCGCCTTAAATCGCCTTAAATCGCCTAAAGTCGCAATTTTTTTTGTGCCAATTTTGCTAAAGTCGCCTTAAGTTGCCTTAAATCGCCCAAATTCACCTAAAGTTACGGTGACTTAAGGCCCAAGAGTAGGCCTAAATAAGCGGATCACTACACTTATGACGAATTTTGTGGTTCATTAAAAAAAGTACTTGGTTTAATTACGTGGCTCAACGAAAGGTTAATGTTGTTTGCCTGCTGTAATTTTATGTCTTCTAGACCAATGTTTATGTCACCGCTACTTTGACGTGCTAAAATAATATTGAATACATTTTCAAGACCTGTTCTCAATGAGGTGCACTTCCTGCGATTGTGTTACAATCCAGCGAGTCCTTCGGAAAACATGTCACCGAGAGCAGAGCTTGTAAGACACTATTCAGAAAGCAAGTATTTCCTAGGTTTGAAGTTTCCTTTGGTTCCATTTGACCGTGAGTAGTGTTTAGAATTAACGAAGAAAGCCTATTTTAGCCAAAGGCAGAAGATTCGTACATGAACGGAGCGCAGCGAGGTAAGTTAATATTCTTTCCCGCGAAAATTACGAAAAAAGGGTTAATAAATAACTTCCCATTTGTTTTTTCACGCGCAAGTAACAAAAATGTTTCCTTCCCTGTCACCCCTCCAATCGCACTTCAACCAGTCTGGGGAGGTGAGTGTAGAATTGTTGACATGTCATCAGAAGGCTTGGTTACCTGACTGAGCCTAGTGTCTAAGCTCCTTTAGAAAGTGATCCCAAAAAAAATTTCTTCGTGCCACAATGAAATCGTAAAATAGGACATGGTATTGATGATTTGATTGAGGTTTACTAAAACTGTTTCTTTTGTCACAATTTTCATATTTTTACTGTTCACATGTAACAATGCAGCTTATTTAAGCACTAAAGAGCAAGCTATTTAGAAGGAAGACACTTTTGCAGCCTGTTATCTTTTGAAATGTAACAGTTATGAACGATCAGTTGTTGCAACATCGTGGATTTAGGAGGAATTTTTCATTGTCTTTAGAAAATTTGAATAATAGTGCAAATTAAGCACCCCTTGATGTCATGTGATCTAATATATCCTATAATATTTTCATCTTATATGAACAAGAATTAATGCTCTTTGTGAACCTATATATGGTTCTGAGAGGGTTCCATGCACTTTATTTGCTCTGCAAGCATTGTAACGCATTGGGCTTGTATACTCTCTCAAAATAACTCTACCCAGACCCGTTGCAACAGTAAACATAATGAATTACTACAGACTGCTACTCAAAGAATTAGCTAAAGTCAAGGAATGGGCGCATATTTATGAAAAGGATTGGGCGCTGGTTCCATACATGGATTAACTCTAATGGAGGACTCCACCGTAAATAAAAAAAGAACGATATAAAATAAAAAAAAACTCTTAATACGTCTGTAAGAATCCACCAGTAGACCTTTTACTAATTAAACCACTGTAGTGATTCGATTTGGCGGGCGGAGCACTCATTTAATTTTGGTACCTCAAAGTACGACGCTCATTCGAAATAAGACGCTTATTTTCCTTTCGAGAAACAACAAAATGTTCAAAAATAGTGCTATCCCTGAAACAGAATAGAGGTGCTTATTGATATCAGGGCACTGACCGTGGCGGGTGAGCATACTGGAATGGGGTTGGTCGCTCAACAGGGGTACTTATTAGAATAGGGGTGCTTGTCAAAAATTACAAATTCGAGGATAGGGGGGCTATTAGAGAGTGAGCGGTTATTGGAACCAGAGACAACGAGGGGCACTAAATCGAATCATTACGCTACTCCCTTTCTTTCAGCCCTTGCATTCCATGACATGACTCTGTTCACAAGTTCACAGAAAACACACCAACTTTATCTGAAGAACAGTCATTTATAAAGCGTAAGCCATTAGGATCTATTAGATCTACAAAAGGAAATAAATCATGTTTATACGTCTAAGCGGTGTGAAGGAGCAGCAAAAGGTTCCCTTGGGGTGCTTAAGTTACCTCTGGATCCGGTTAAGAGACCGTAAACTTCTCACCATTCTTGCCGGGATCAAAGTAACGCAGAAGTGCTTCTTCATGGATTGGCCTGTGTTTCTGGTTCCAAGAGAAGATGAAACTCTTTCTCCCATCCGTGAGATCAGTTCGAAATTGAGGGGATATATTATCCTTTGTCCATTGGGAGCGGAGCAACTGGTCTTCTTCGCTCTTACTTTTGTAATTTTTGTCCCCACTAATGATGATCAAAACTTTTTCCCCTCGAAAGAAAAAAAAACTAGGACAACATTACATGTGAGTTCAGGGTGACTTCATTTAAAAATTGACATAGGATGTGTAAGGTTGGAAGGGATTACTAATTGACGAAGGTCAACTCTCCATAATAAAGATGGCGGCCAGTTGCGTTTTGTACGGTTTTCAATTTCAACTTTTTTAAATGCCAGGCTAGAAAAAGAGCTGCTTCTAGAATTCAGATTTGTTAGGGTAACCGTCAGAAACATCGCTGGCCTATCCTCAGAACAAAGATAGGACAATTAATGAAGGGAAATTGTGTTCACCTCAGTTGTGTTTTATGCGAGCTCCTGTGTCTGCTAATTTATAATATTCCTAGGAAATGCCCTTGTTGGTGTGACAACGACTCTGTGAATTTCTCCACTTTTGTTACCAAACACCTTCAATTTGGCAACGGGTGTTGACTTCCATTTTTGTTCCAAATATTTTGCGTCTTCTTCAGAGGGTTGCCAGTTTTCGACCCGCGTCACCACGTCCTTGCTTTCAAACGAAATCTTTCCATAACGCATGCGTGTTTCCAGCAGTAATTGTTCGTTATCAATGCTGATGTGCGGATCGGAAACTGGAAAAGTAGAAACAGGAAAATGCATTTAGTGGTTAGTGACATGTAATGTTTCGGTATCTTGAAAATATGTTTACATAGTAGGTATGTTTACCATGGTCACCCAATAGCCCAAAACGACTGAACTATCCAGGTGATGACTGGAGAGAACAATTGCTAAGGAAGAAGTATTTTGGGGATGGTGCCATTAGTCCTCTCTATATTCATTATGCGTACAAATGTTTTACTAGTTTCCAAAACATGAGGTTCTTAATGGATGATTGACTCCTGCATAGTGTGCACCGCAGTCATCACCCTCCAGTTTACTTTTGATTTGTTATTAGTTAAGGGACTTTTTAATGGCATCTTGTTTACATAACTGGGTTATATGAAATGCACAACAAAGCTGTAATCATAGTTGCTCGAGACCCAAATTAAAAAGGACCGACGCAAGGGTTTTGAGAGAGGACACAGCTCAGCCAAGCTTAAACTCGCAAGGAACATCCGGCTTCTTCTGTTTCCTGGGGTCAATACCCATGTCATAGTACTATAACTGTTTTTCTTACCTTGAAGAGCAGATGGTTCACTCTCATCTTCATTTTGTTCTTCCGTCTGTTGTTCGTCAGCATGGTTTTCAGTATCAGAAGGTACTTGTTGAGAGATCACAGGCGACTGAGTGGTTTATATAAAAAAAGCAAAAAATAAAACGGATATTTACACAGGGTCTGAATCAATATTTGTGGCTCCGTCTACAACTTTAACCGTAAACTAAAGCGTATTAGTTCATCCGAGGATTTTATTAGTTTGATTTGAGGACGTATTAACTAAAACTTATATCAAACAGTATAATTATGTTTATATCAAAAAAGCAATAAAAATTGTAAGACGAGATCATTTTTTTGAAGGATCTTTGACTGACTCAGGTGGATGTCATACCTGAGAGACTGAGACAAAGACCACTTCCTCTGCAATGAAGTTTTAAGTGTGAATTTAAATGAAAATGAAGCACGGTTGATCCAATGTACATGTAACATGTATCTAACAGTGCCATCCTTGAAACAGACTAGAGATGCTCGTTGTGAGCATTACTGTGATAGGTGCGCTTATAATTACTGGAATAGGGTTGGTTACTCAACAGGAGCGCTTATTAGAATAGGGGCGCTTATAAACAAAAACAAATTCGAGGGGGGGGGCCTATTAGAGAGTGAACGGTTATTGTAACGCAGGGCACTAAATCGAATCATTACGGTACCCCTTTCTTTCAACCCTTCCCTTCTATCACATGACTCTGTTCACACGTTTACAGCATACTCGGACCCTCTTTATCAGAAAAACAGTCATTTAAACAGTGTAAACCCCTAGGGTCTATGAACATTTATGTTTTACCTCTTGCTGTGAGTCTAAGTGGTGTGAAGGAGCCGCAAAAGGTCCTCTTGGGGGTGCTGACGTTACCTCTGAATCCGGTTGGGAGACCGTAAACTTCTGACCACTCTTGTCGGGATCAAAGTAATGCAGAAGTGCTTTTTCATGGATTGGCCTGTGTTTCTGGTTCCAAGAGAAGATGAAACTTTTTCTCCCATCCACGAGATCAGTGCGAAATTGAGGAGATATGTTATCCTTTGCCCATTGGGAGAGGAAGAACTGGTCTTCTTCACTCTTACTTTTGTAATTTTTGTCTCCACTAATGACGATCAAAACTTTTTCACCTCGAAAAAAAAAAGCAAGGACAAATTTATATGTGAGTTCAGGGTGACTTCATTTAGAAATGAATAGTAGGATGCATTAAGTTGGAAGGGATTAATAATTCACGAAGGTCAACTCTCCATAATAAAGATGGCGGCCAGTTGCGTTTTGTACGGTTTTCAATTTCAACTTTCTTAAATACCAGGCTGCTTTTTTGATGTCGTTGACGTTCCTGATCTCGCTTTTTATGCCATAATTGCAGTGATTTCTAAGCTTTGAGACGCAGCTGAAGGATAAGAAGAATAGAGGCAGTCACGCTATATTTGACTCATCATCAGTTCGTTTTATCTATGTAAAGTGACACGGCCAAACTCTACTATGTTCGCTGAAAAAAGAAAAAAGGAGAAAAAAAGTAGTACAGCACAGCCCTGCTTATTAATGAATGCTTTTTGGGGAGCATTATGTAAATCCGTAGTTCTCAGCCGGCTGTGTTTTGACCATTGTCGTTACGATTGTAAAATGCAAATGCGGACAACAGAACATAATACGTTCTCTACATATGTTGTCTGTTATGATATTAGCTCGAAGTAGTCGCGCCATTGTTCTTCATGATTCGAGGAATTAAGTAATAGACCCGTAGAGAATGTAGTTTGACATCTACACACTAATCATCATGATAAGTCATTTAACGAGGTGTTTCTTTCCTATTGTGTTAGCCTCAATCTTACCTGAGCCGGTTTGCTTCTTCAGAGCCTCATAAATCTTTCCGTACTCACTATCGTCGCTAAAAGAGAGGCAGGCCTCAGCTGCATGAACAACAAACACCGCGTAATCCACTGTCCTTAAGGTTGGAATCGTTTGGGCAACGATTTCCTCGATTTGTCCTCGCCTAAACTCATGTCTTTTGATTTGTAAAATCTTGAAGGGAACCTTGCCTTTAACGGCTTTGAGCAAAGCTTCCACCTCACATAACTTACACAAGTTATCGCAGTTGAAGAGGTGAAAGCTCCTTGACGTATTACTCGCCATGTTTGTTGCTTTCGGTTTTAAGCGGAAGTCCTTGTTTCCGGGAAAAAAAAATTGTCACGCAACAAGGTGATTGGCGAAACGAAATAAACTGGTCTATTTTGTGATTACTGCCCACTTGTGCACATATAATAAAGTCCAGTAATGAAATTTATGACAAATATATATGCAGCGAAATGTTGCAATTTGCTTACTTTTGTTTTATTTCGTCGTATCTCATTAAATAATTTTTATCATCCTTTTAGTCATCTAATAGAGGTTAAGACAGGTTTATGACGCTCTGATGACTACACGCCGGATGAGGGGCAATCAGTCGCATTTTTTTCAAGTTTTTCGGTTGAACTGCTGACTATACCTTAGGGAAATAAAACTTTTATTTACCCAACGACTCCAGGCACCATCATCACCCGCACTTCCTAGTCTGTGGTTATTACTACTCAAATAATTTTAAGAATAGGGATGCTATGTAGCACAAGTACAAGTCGAACATAGCCCGGTCTAAGACCAAAGCATTCTTGGAGGATGTACATGCTAACGTTACAATTAATGTTGATGATAAAACAGGAAAAGAGCCGCATCTAGAATTTCCTTTTGAATTTACATAGCGATACACGGATTTGTAAGGGTGACCGTCGGAAACATCGCTGGCCTATCCTCAGAACAAAGGGGGTACAATTAACGAAGAGAAATTGTGTTCACCTCAGTTTTGTTTTATAAGAGCTCCTGTTTCTACTTATTTCTAATCTCCCTACGAAATTGAACACCATGCCTTCTTTGCTGTGACAACGATATTTTGAATTTCTCCACTTTTGTTACCAAACACCTTCAATTTGGCAACGGGTGTTGACTTCCACTTTTGTTCCAAGTCATCTGCGTCTTCTTCAGAGGGTTGCCAGTTTTCGACCCGGGTCACCACGTCCTTGCTTTCAAACGAAATTTTTCCGTAATGCATGCGTGTTTCGAGCAGTAAAAATTCAGATTGTTCGTGATCAGTGCTGAAGTGTGAATCGGAAACTGGTAAAGTAGAAACAGGAAAATGCATTTAGTGGTTAGTGACATGTAATGTTTCGGTATCTTGAAAATATGTTTACATAGTAGGTATGTTAACCATGGTCACCCAATAGCCCAAAACGACTGAACTATCCAGGTGATGACTGGAGAGAACAATTGCTAAGGAAGAAGTATTTTGGGGATGGTGCCATTAGTCCCATCTATTTTCGCTATGCGTACAAATTTTTACTAGTTTCCAAAACTTGTGCTTCTCATTGGATGATTGCCTCCTTCATGGTGTGCACCGCATTCATCACCCTCCAGTTTACTTTTGATTTGTTACGATCATGAGTTAAGGGACGTTTTAATGGCATCTTGTTTTCATAACTGGGTTATATGAAATGTACAACAAAGCTGCAATTATAGTTCCTCGAGACAAAAATAAAAAATGACCGAAACAAGGGTTTTGAGAGAGGACACAGCTCAGCCAAGATTAACCCTTCAACTCCCAAGACCTGATTGTTTATTCTCCCCTCTAGCTGCTAGACATATCCTTGTAAATAAGTTACGAGAATTTTGTGTTTGATCAAGATAACAACCTCTACCTGATACATTTGAGTATTCTCATTACCTGTTTGCTAGTTAGTGCATGGATATTGTAGGGAGAAGTTACTTGTTGATCACCTCTGGGAGTTAAAAGGTTAAACGCGCAAGGGACATCTGGCTTCTGTTTCCTGGGGTCAATACCCATATCATAGTATAACTACTGTTTTTTATACCTCGAAGAGCAGATGATTCATTCTCATCTCCAATTTCCTCCTCTGTCTGTTGTTCATCAACAGGGTTTTCAGTGTCAGAAGGTACTTGTTGAGAGATCTCAGGCGACTGAGTGGTTTATATAAAAAAGCAAAAATTAAAACGAACATTGACACAGGGCCTGAATCAATATTTGTGGCTCTGTCTTCAACTTTATCGTAAAATGAAGCTTATTTGTTCATCCAAGGATTAACATTGGTTTGATATGAGGACGTGTTAACCCTTTAAACCCTTAGAGTGACTAGTATTAGACAGTATTATCATGCATGTCCAGGTCAAAAAACCAACAAAAACATCAACAGTAGCTATAACTGTCTAACCAATTTCACTTTGCCATGAATTCAAAGATTGCTAAAAAATTTATTATTTTGAGTTGCTAAATGGAGTTAGAAGTCCCCTCGAGAGAATCTAGCAACAAAAAACCTTCCAATGAACAGTTTTGCCGTGAAATAAAAAATTGATTCAAGCAAGTTTGATGCAACAGCAAAGGTCATCGAACATTTTAGTAAACAAAACAAACCATAGGTCTCGCTTGAGCTTTTCTCAAAGTTTATAATCATGACACTATGTATGGCAGAAATACCAAATAAAGATGTCGTTCTTCAGTTCCTACCGTGAATATCTCTATATAAAATCCTCCCTCCCCTTCAGCGTTATCTTTAAAAGGGAGGGGTTGGATCATACATTTAATCAAAGGAGGCACTGTAACATTTCAAGTTTTCACCTTAGAGAAAGATGATAAATTTACAGCTTGCTTATCAACTTGGGGACGACATTACGCTCTGTGACGGATGTAAAAGGAAACGAGCCTCAAACCGTCAGACTTCCCGCCCTGGTGCTCTACCACAGAACCATAGGAAACTTGTTCAGTTAGCCCGTAAGCGGTAGAAAATCTTCAGATCTACCATATGATGATCAGCTACATAGTCTCTAAGCTCACTGGACTGCATTAGACCTGGGAATACGTAGATCGCTAATTGAACATGTCATAATCACCTGGCTCTGTGTAGCTACTGGGGATGTTATCCTGGTCTTTTCAGGTTCGGGTCCAATTCTAACGGGCTCTGCCACCGGTTGACTCGTAAACTTCTGCCCCTTTTTGGCGCAGTCAAAGTAATGTATTAGTGCTTCTTCGTGAATCGCTCCGTGTTTCTTGTTCCACGAAAATATAAAGCTTTTTCTACCATCAATTAATTGTGGACGAAGTTGGCGGGATAATGCTGTGTCCCTGGCCTGACGTGAAAGCGTGGAACGGTTTTCTTCGTCATCGTCTCTGTAATTTTCATCCCCTCCTATGACAATCAATACTTTTTCATCTTGAAATAAAAAAAAAGAGGGATATAATATGCATGATACATGATGCAATTTTCATAAACTTCAAATCGTGATTGAAATTCGTGAATATGTAAATTGAAATTCGTGCCCGTTTTACAACTTTACCAAGGCCTGATCGCAATGGATGTTCCTTTTGTATAATGTCGAAAACTACCCAGATCATGTGTACATACATTAAATAGTTTCAAATTCGTTAACACTGTACAGAAAAAACATTGCATAACAAAACACAAAAAAACGTGACAGTTCATGCGAGTCCGCGTGAAACAAATACGAAGAATCTGACAGCAATAAAGCTAGCTACAGCTGTAGATGTATTGGGAGTTCCGTCACATTGTAGTCATAATTCCATATGAGAATTGGGTTAAATGGTAACATTTGAAATAAAATTTGAGTCTTTAGGAACTCGATCTCTATAGGAGGTCTTTCTTATCATATGTTATATCGCACTTGTTTTGCCGACAACATTTCGTGCAGGTCGCGAGACTCACTCTCTCGTTTTTCGTCTTATATCGTGTCACTTTATTATTATTAAATTTTGTTTTAAATAATCAGTACTGATTGTTCTTCGTTGGTTGTGTAGGAAAACCAACTGACTATCTTGTACAGGAAGAATTACCCGGCAAAGGTTCCTAGAAACAACACACAATGAATAACTTGACGAATCAAGAATCCTGCACACCATAACTTTTGTAAAAGGTAAATTTGTAACCTACCAGAGCCTGTTCGCTTCTTAAGAGCCTCATAAATCTTTCCAAGATTACTGTCTTCGCTGAAAGAGAGGCAGCATTCACGAGCATGCACAACAAACACCGCGTAATCCATCTTCAATTTAGGGATAGTTTTGTCGACCATATCCGAGATTTGTCCGCCGCTGAAGTACCCTTTTTCGATCTTAAAGGAAGTTTTCGCTGCAAGCTTCTTTTCGACAGCTTTCAAAAGCTCTTCCACCTCGTTCAAATCACATAATTTGTCGCAGTGACAAAGATAAACGTATGTCTCCTTCGTGGGCGCCATATTTAGCGTTGGTGGTTAGATTGTTTTCGGTTTCCAAGAAGAGCTGTTTCTTAGAAATGGCCTCTTTGTCACGCAACGAGACATTTGGTATGAAAAACAACGCAATTTCTCTTCTCTGCCAAAGAAACAAGGATAGAATTTATATTCTGATCCCAGCTACTGACAATGACTCTGGAATAATTCGGGGTGGAGAGACCGACAAAACTGAAAAGGGAATGAAAGACTTGAAACATTTTTGGGTTATTAAAAAAATAACGAGAATCACTTCGTGAATTTACCGGGGCCGCTTTTGCCTTGGTAACCCACGTTTAGACTAGCATGCATAAGGGTTGTTTACATCACCAAGTTTGTCGCGCGATATGAAAGTCTATTTTATCACAAATATTCTTTTGAGAAAAAAATTGTAATTCCGGAAGACTTGTTCCAATAGCACACGGTGCCCACGTTTTTAAAAACTTTAGACGTAGTATAATCAATATCACTTTGTTTTTTCCGTATTTACGGGCAATTTTGGTGGATTTTCAAAGTTTTTGAAAGCGATTTAATCGGTTGCCATGGAAACTGTATTGTTTACACTTCGTTTTCTGTTTTAGAAGACTGGTGACTAGTTTTCGGAATACAGGAGACACTTTAAGGATACATACACAACCTTGTTTTGGTAACTTTCGTAGTGTTAAACTAAACAAAAAGAGATTTGTTAATATTCAATACACGAAGAAGAAAAGCGCAGCGACAAAATCGTTCTAGATCGAGAAAAAGCAAGCAAAAGTAGCGGAGAATCAGAGTGTGACGAAGGCAACGTGGAAAACGCCGAACACCAAAATACTGAGAAACGCTTGCCAGCTTCTGTTCGCAGACTCAAGGAATAGTACAGTAGAAAGCGGGGCCCTGGAAACGAGACACTGAAAAAACGAAAGGAACAGACAGCATTTTATAACCGGTTCCAGCCTTTGGCTGGCCCCGGTAATAATAACTCTATGTTAGCGTATAGAGAGTGGTATGTTGCTCGCACCAATCAGATTGTTTAGGGTATGTATCTCGCACCAATTGCAATCAGATCGCCGCATTAGGGTATGTATCTCGCACCAATCAGAGCGTCGTTTATGTTCTTTGGTTTGAGAGGTGTTCAAATTTCAACGAAGTAAAGGGGTATTCGAAGAGAGCGGTTCGTAAAATGTAATCATCTTTTAGAGTGAGAAATGTTGGCTTTTACTGGGATAGCAGTGGTAGCCCAGCCATAAAACGCCTTTGTTTTTTTTGTCATCTTTTTTTTCTTCCTCCACCACAAAATGGACAAATTGTGCAATAGTGCCCAGTGGTGATTGGGCCCTCAACACCATGACAAGTAACTGTGATCCAATGAGGGTGAAGGTGTTCACATGCTGATCACGTGTGTTCACGTGTGTTATCTTGATGATGATTATGGACGTTGTCATGCACGGACAGGGCCGGATCACATGACGAACCACGAGATTCTCTTTTGTCAATCATTTTGTATTTGTTCTGGGGTTGTTGTTTTGGCGATGGAGGTTCTGCGTTTTTGGTTTACGATTACCTGGGGCTTTAAATACTTACAGACGCATACACAAGTCGTATTGATCGCGGCCAATCCACATTAGATGTTGTTGAGCGGTATTTTTGGAACGGACTGAGTCGCGAACGCTTGAAAGCCATGAAAGCCTTGTGTGCCTTGTATGCCAAGTATGCCAATGTCTTAGTTGAAAAACGTACACTCACTGAAAAAAGCACAATCTTAAATCTGAAACCAAACTGCATATTCTCTATGCAGTCTATTGAACAACACCACTACCGTGAAACTGAAGAACAAAACTCTAATTGATGCAAACTGGTTGTGAAACTGGCGGCTAAATACAGGAATGGCTCCGATCTGTGATTGGATGATAAAAATAGTGAAAGTTAATAAGTTATATTTTAACTCCTTGCTCGTGAGCATAACCATGTGTCTCGAAGCGGAACAATGAAATATCAATGTGAAAACACCGATGTGTCAAACAAGAAATGGCTACTTACATAACGAAGAGAAGGCAGAGTCTATCTTGTTCAACGAGGTCGTTCAGCGATATTCCAGCGATGAAAAAGCCATCCGCTGCCAAGCTCCGCTGAAGAAAGTTAAAAGTTCAGGCGGAAGACCAGAGACTGGAGCCATTCCTGTATTTCACCGCTGACAGGAATGGCTCCAACTCATGCGTATATTAATTTTTTTTCTGGCTGAATAATTTATACACTGAGATTAAAAGTGAGAGAGTGATTTATTAGGTTTTTCTTATGTTGAAGTCTACAGTGCTTGCAAATGAAGCCCTCTTTTATTTCAACAGGGCCATTTGGTTTCTAAGTTTTAAAATAATGCAGCAACTGCATGTCACGTTCGGAAAATCACGCAATGTTGCGTGACGCTGCGACCGATGTTTTTAATTTACAGTATGCTCTGCTGGAGAAATATGGCTTGGCCGCAATCGAGAGAGTTTTTTTCGTGGAAAACTGATTTTCTAGGTAATTGTTCACATGAAGGACAAATCCATTCATCGGGCTCTTCATCTGTTTTTGCACGACACCTAAAGGAAGAAAGTCGCGGATTAATTTCGCTTGGTAATTTTTAACAACTACACTAGACCTAAAAAAGGAAAAAAACAAAACAAACAAACAAAACGTCTTACCAGTCAAACCAGTGGCTGTAGCTCTCGCACTAAATCATATCGAAGTACCTTGACTGTTTGCAGTGATGGTACAACCAATCTTCGAACAGTTTTCGGCTATAACAAGAAATAGTAAAATGATTTTATAAAACTTTTTCTAAAATTAATGAAGGCTGTTCATCACATGACGCTGTATTGGAACGAGTATATCTCGTCTGCTATTGTATCACACTACTGTTTTAGACAAGGTATTTATACCACTTAAATTTAAGAAAGAATGAGTAGATTATAAACCACATTTTCTGCAAAGTACACGAGCCATCCTTACCTCGTTTGCCAACTGCTTTCCAGGCATCATCTGTAAGAAACCTCTGCAATTTTTCAAATTTGAAAATTTTCAGCTAGAACCGTGGCTTCTAAAAAATATTTCTCACCTTGCCCAAAAAATTTTCAAAAGAAATTTTCAAGTTTTCACAACTTTGCCTGTTCTTGATCGTAGGTCCAGCCGAGCCTTTATGGCCATTGGCCCTCGCAATTGCCGATAACAATGGCTTATAAATATAGGCGTTTAGTGTTAACTTGTAAAACTCCCTGAAGAAGTTACGAAAGTTGGACGAAACACGTCATAGGAAAAGGAAGTTTTACTGCCAACAACTGTTCGCACAGCACTGCTCACCAGTTTAGTTTTAAATTTAAAAAAAATTGATTAAAAAATTATTAGAAAATTATTGAAAAAAAATTAATAAACGTTTGAGTCGGAGCTATTCCCGTCAGCGGTGAAATACGGGAATGGCTCCGATCTCTGGTCGTCCGCCTGAACTGACTAAATGAGTTTTGTCAGCGGAACTTGTCAGCCGACGACTTTTTCATCGCCGGAATATCGCTGAACGACCTAGAAAGGCTGCCTTCCCTTCGCTACGTAAGTAAGCATTTCTTGATTGACAGATCAGTGTTTTCATTCGTATTGATATTTCATTGTTCCGCTTCGGGACACACGGTTAACAGTACTAACGAGCAAATAGTTAAGAAATAACTTATTAACTTTTACTATTTTTATCATCCAATTACAGGTCGGAGTCATTCCTGTATTTAGTCGCTAGTCTTGTGAAAAAAGACGCCATGTTGGATTCACTTAATGCCAGGGAAAGTAGCTACGATAACAGTCCGAATTGTATTAATTTCACGATCAAAAGGGTGAATCTTATGTTTGTTTTCATTGTAGTTGCATGGATATTCTTTTTTAATAAATACATGATCCAAAATCCTGTGTTTTTTGTGTATAATTTTATTATGTTATCTATTGTTTACGCAATTGTCTTTTCGGCTAATTACTAAGTAAAGCTGTTGATGTCTTCAGCAAAAGCTGCCGTGAATAGCTTCGATGAATATGTGACGTATTTGAGAAAGCTGCTCAATTATCTGCTAGCTCCGCTTTTAGGCTTGGCTAAATCTATATTAGCAATGATGAAGCATTTTCAATAAATACAGTCTGTAACTGTAGATCTCGATAGGACAAATTTGTTTATTTTAATCGCCCTCGTACGCATGGTATTCGTGTTCGTGATCGTGAGCCCAGCAGAATACCAAATAAAAGAATAACACGTATTTTGAAGAAATCCAGGAAAGTAAGACGTTTACTTCGAACCTACATCAGAAAAAGCATACCGAAGTCTTCCCGAATGCATCTTTTTACAAATAAAGCTCGTGAAAAAATATTTGCACATGGAATCAGATATGAGAATAAAGGAACACGAAATATCCCTCTTCTGCAGTCAGGAGAAAATATCGAAAGTCGAACATATACAGGATACTGAAAATGCTAAACCAATATCCACATGTAATAAAAAGTCCAAAGCCAAAGCAGTCGAATGCATGGAGGTCTAATTCAGTACTAAATGTTTATAAATCCCGGATCACAGGGTAAATCATTTTAAGTCCAATCTGTCTGGGGATATAGAAACATTATTAATTCTACTAAAACAATTCAAGCTCCTTACAGTCAAGACAATGTGGCAATGTTTGGGTTAAATGCTGGTACACAGTGTGTAACCATATCACTTGCATCCCTCATATATAACAAGAGGAAGGGTATTGTATCCTCAATGGACTTGGTTAATATCATGAACATTGGTAATGAATTGTATTCTGGTCTATCTAGTCTATTTGGGCAATCCTATTTACTGTTAACATAAGTACCTGAAATGATAATAGCGTTCAACATCAATTATCAGCTTCAATATAGTCCAAGTTCTACTGGCACTGTACATGGTACTTGTGAAGTACAAGAGTTCAATTATTGTACGTCAATTCCTTTCTTTTGACAATCCTTAGTACTACAGTAGGTTTTTATTGTAATGGTGATGGTAAGTTTAAGATATTTAGTTCTCATGGTAGAGATTCATATGGTATGTTTCAAGATCCGTTTTTATCAACCATTCAGTAGCATACAGCGTTGTAAGACAATACAGATGTAACTCGATCTCAGTCTAGTTAAACATTGATGGCGCATGTAATCACGTACATATTGTAACATCCTCCCTTTTTGTGTGTGAATAAAAGCTTGAAAAAAGAGAAAAAGAAAGAAAGAAAAAAAAAGAAAATTAACCAATAAAAGTGTCAATGTTCAGAATCAGAATCAGTTCAGAATCAATGCCATAGTACAAAATCTATCAGCTGGTGAGTTCGACATGAGAGGATCGGTAAACGAGAACACTGAACCCTATGATAACCGCGAAGAAGGATTTAAAGTGACGAGTCTAGTCACGGATATAGTCCTCGAGGTATGCTGGGCTCCTCCTGACTCGCTCTGACCTCGGACATTGTTCTGGAACAGTCACCTCTTCAGGGTGTGGCTCGTGAGGAGCATTGCTCTGGTCAGGGGTAGACGCCGCGGTTGTGGTCGCGTGTTCATCTGCGCTGGCCATATCCGGTTCTGGCGCTGTGATGGTGGGTTCAACTGGTGGTTCAGACGTTTTCCTCAGGTGCTGTCGGTTTCTGCGGTAGACTGCTCCGTTGTCCGTCTCAACGGTGTATGATCGCTCGTCGAGTCTTGCAGTGACTTTGGCCTTGCGCCAAGACTTATCTCCAAGTTTGAATGGCTTCATTCTAACAACATCGCCTTCAGACAAACTGGGTGAATCCTTTGCGGACCGATTGTAGTACTTGGCTTGGGCCTGCTGGCGCTGCCGCAGCTCTTGCTTTTCCACTTCCAGGTTTATGGTCTTGGGTAGTAGTAGGCTTTGAGTGGTAGGAAGGAGTGTTTTGGTCCTTCGGCTCATCAGACGTTGTGCTGGGCTGGTCGTCATCCCTTGTGTCGGCGTGTTTCTATAGTCGAGTACGGCGAGGTATGGGTCGGTTCCAGCCCTGATTGATTTCTTCAGAATGCGCTTGACTGTCTTCACCCCAGACTCAGCCTTGCCATTGGCTTTGCTATTTCCAGGGCTACTGGTAAGGTGCTCAAAATCCCATTTTCTGGAGAATTCAGCGAATTCGTCACTTGTAAACTGTGGCCCATTGTCACTGATCACTTGATCAGGTATACCGTAGCGAGCAAAGTGACTCTTTAGCTTCAGAATGGTGGTGCTGGCTTTAGTGTTCGGCAACCTGTCCACCTCCCAGAAATTGCTATAGTAGTCTGACCAGGTAGTCTTTGCCATCAAGAGTAAAGATGTCTGTGGCGATCTTCTCCCAAGGACGGGATGGGACCTCGTGGGACATTAGTGTCTCCTTTGGATGTGTGGTACTGTCGAGTTCTCTACATATTTCACAGGCGGAGATGTGGTGCTTCATTTCCGCAGACATGCCTGGCCAGTAGATACATTCACGTGCACGCCTCAGACACGCCTCTATTCCAAGATGGGATGAGTGAATCTTCAGCTTCATATCTGCGCGAAGGCTCTTTGGTATCACAACGGAATTCCCTTTGAAAACCAGCCCATCTTGTACGGTCAGTTCGTCGCTCATACTGAAGTAAGGATGTGTCAGTGCTGGAGCATGCTCCTTCTCAGGCCATCCTACGAGAATAGTATCTGACAACTCTCGCAGACACTGGTCCTTCCGGGTCTCTGCACTTATTTCTTCTAAACGTTGGTCAGATATGGGTAGATAACGGACCATGACAATATGTACGTGATTAAATATTGTAACATGGTATACCCCATCCTCAAGGAACTTGTCAGAAGTTGGCACCTTAAATGAGCTGATAAACTATTTTAAAGGTCTTTATCAAAATCCAAATGTTTTATTTGCACTCAAAGGTGTACATATTAATGAAAAACAATTTTATATGACAGATATTTCTGATCAAAAATTGTCAGCCGTCCCCCTCGAAGCAAATCATGCAGATGCTGAAATTACAACCATTCATATTCCCTTGTTATGCTGTTGTGCTCTTTTATAGTATTTAGTTTTCCATTATCAAATATTGTGGTTATTGGAATTCCCAGACTCTAGATAGAATCACTGACCAAGCAAACAAGTTTTACAAAGAAAAAATCAATGGCGATAACCATCCACTGACTATCAACAATTTCCCAAGGACACTTCAAATATATGATACAGATATTAATATTGCCTTTGATTTGGAGAAACAAGGAATACTATGCTGTACATCTCGTGGATTTCAAATTACTGCTTCAGCTGTATTTTTCAGCACAATAATATGAAAACAAAAGCAAAAAGTGTTAAGTACTATATAATAGGATTCAGTCCCAATGGCACACTTGATATATTTGAAAAAATGAATGACATAGATTTTCTTACTCAGTCATTAGCGGATATTGTTAAAAAACAATTCCAGAGTAAAGATGTAAAATATTGTATTAAATTTATATGTTGTTCAACTAATTTTTGAACTGCTGGAAGACAAAAGGTAATGGCGAAACATAAGTCTCGCAGTCAGAAAGAACTACATGCAAAAAGGAAAAAAGAAAGCTATGCACAAATGGAACCTGCCATGAAAAAAAAAAGTTTTGTCTAATAAAGCAATTAACGGTAGAAGTCACTGAATCCTGCAGAAAAAGAAAAGCTTTTACCTCACAAAGCTGAATGGTATAAATCGCTGAATCCCAAAGAAAAAGAAAAGCTTTTGTCCAAATCAGCAGTTTGGTATAAATCACTTGGTTCTGCAGAAAAACAAAATATTTTGTCTAGCAGAGCAATTTGGTATAAATCAATGGATACTGCACAAAAACAAAAGAGAGCAGAATGGTTCAACTCAATCAATTCTGCACAAAAACATAAAAGAGCAAAATGGTATAAGTCATTGAATCCTGGAGAAAAAAAAAAACTTTTGTCTGGCAGAGCAGAATGGTATAAAACACTGGATCCTGCAGATAAAGTTAAGATTATACCACAAGTCCAAGCTACTAAGGAAGCCCATGGAAACTCAGTTCAACATGATTTAGATCATAAGATCACAGCTTTTCAAAGTAAGATTAGAGAATGTTCATATTATATTTGCTCTGTTTGTAACAATACTATACAGAAAAACTGTTATCCAGTTAAAAAAAACAAATGTACAACACTCAGCAAGAACTATTTACTGAGTTGTAAACCCATGATTCCTTTCTGTCTTGGAATGAACTATCACCTATCGCCTGATGACAACCTTTTTTGAGTCATCATTTTTTTTTATTAAAAAAAATAATAACATCTATGTTAACGTACAGAAAGAGGTATGTTGCTCGCACCAATCAGATCGTTTAGGGTATGTATCTCGCACCAATCAGATCGCCGCATTAGAGTATGTATCTCGCACCAATCAGAGCGTCGTTTTTGTTCTTTGGTTTGAGAGGTGTTCAAATTTCATCGAAGTAATGGTGGTTTCGGAGAGAGCGGTTCGTAAAATGGAATCATCTTTTAGAATGAGACATGTTGGCTTTTATTAGTTTTTAACGTGTATTTCACCGCGCTCTATGAGAAATGCGATACTACTGAACAGATGAAAGATATCAGACTACCTATAGTAGACGTGATACTCATGCTGTGAAAATGGCCGATAGTTGTTCGAGAGAAAATGGAGTTCTGTGCACTGTAGCGCAATCATGGTTATTGATACTTCACGACAAGAGTGAGTGGAAAGATTTTGAATCAAATATTCCTTGAGGTGTTGATGAATTGCACCAAACATTTCGATTTGAGCAGTTCTTTAACGGCAAGCTGTGTTGCAAGATTCATGATTTGTTGAGTGTACCGATTACATTTTTCTGGATTGGTTTGCTCGGTGCTAACTCTAGATGAATGTCCGATTAAAATTAACTATGGACGATCTTGTATGTATGTCGATGTCTGGAGAAAGTGATCCTGTGGAGTCGTTTGTGTTTGGCCAAGGACGAATTCAGATGCCCATTTTGCTCTTTTGAACACTAGATGAGCCTTCCTTTTTTTGGCTAATTCAGTTTCTCCTGTTTTGGTGTTTTTCTTTCCAAACGTCAATGATTATTTTTCATGTCACACAAAACGGGTGAATTTATTGTGCATAACGTAACTCCTTGAAGTTATAACTAGTTCGTCAATGAAACTGCCTAAAAGAGCATTTTATACAAAGAATCATGTCAGCTTGAGGGAATCAAATGTAGATAAACATCAGGAAAGCGAGATGGGAAATGGAAAGGTTCCGATAATAACGGAAGTCACTACACTCTGATGATGTAGCACCTTTCTGTTTCCTTTTATTTTTGAAAATATATCATCCGGAATCTGATCATTACTGCTGTTCACGTTGGCTGTAGTATCAACGAAAGTCTTTTGACAGTACTAATCTCAGATACAAGATCAACTTCTAGCTTCAAACCTCTTATTGTATTAGGTCTCATGTGTCAGTCTAGTCCCTTGAGAAATAATTATCCCCTTATCGCCATATGCATAGCCTAGGCCTGCAATTGACGTTAATTTGGTGGGACTTTATTGATGAAACAGAGGTGACAATGACAACAGTATTTTTTAAGAAAAAGTCAGATTCCACTGACCAGTCCCAAAACATTTATGCATTTCTTGGGGCATCACTATATTGTACTTTTATGCTCAAGTCACTTTCTACTATTTGTTTGGTTGTTTAGCCATAAAAAAAGCAAACTCGTGGCCACAATGCTCTGATGCGACGACTTATCCCCCAGAAACCACAGATGAAAAATATACAATAAAGATACGGCCTGAGATAATTCCAAAACCTGCTCCAAACAGGCGTCACGTCCTTAACAACGCATGTAACGTCTGCATTTCCATCACTAATAAACCTAACTCTAGCCTCCGGTGTCTGCTTATGGCGTTCCATAAGGTCTGATTCGTTTTGGGTGGAGGGCCGCCAACCTTCCTCCGACTGCACAACTTCCAGACGCTGATCAGATATCTGTCCATAACGCATGTAAGTTTCCAAGAGCACCTTTCCAGCTGGGTAGTCAGAGGTAGCTGTATCTGGTTCTGTGATAAACATTAAGAAGAAAAACAAAGAAAACAATAGATATTGATTTTGTTTTTCAAAGCTCTGTTGCGTTTTAGAGAGACAGAAGAGCTGTGCCTTTGCGATAACAGCGACCCCAAAGACCAAAACACTCTGGAAAAGAATTCTTGAGTTGAGGATGAGAATCCTGTTTTCGATTCTTACCTTCCCAACTAGATACTTCATCTTGACTTGTCCCTTTATGATCATTTCGTCCGCACGATTCAATTCCATCATCATTCTCAGTCTTTTTCGAAGAATCTTCTCTCTGGGGTGTGAATAAACACATTATTCTATAATTTCCCTTTATCCTCTAAAGATTATTCAAAGGAAAGGGATAAAGAGGTTTAATCGTGAGACAAAAAAAATATGATCTGCTTCCCTGAATCAATGATTCATATAACCTGTTTTCCCTAAAACTATAACTGAAAATGGTTTTGGAGAGGAGGAAAAGCAAAAAGGAAAAAGGAAAATCAAGGAAAAAAGAGAAACATTCACAGCTTTACTCTCAAGAAAAATACATATGCTATACTTCTCTCTCAGTATTTATCACTGGAGCCGAAGTAACAGGTTCTGATGTTGTTAAATATTCAAACTTCTGCCCACTCTTGGTGGTATCCAAAAAATGCAACAGTGCCTCCATGTGGATCGCTCGGTGTCTATCGCTTCATGAGAATTTAAAGCTTTTTCTGCCATCAAGATACTCCTCACGGAGCTGCGAAGCTACTTTTCTACGCGCCCAACGTGAGATCACACACTTGGCTTTTTCTCTTCATCTTCTTAGTCGTCATCGCCACCAATGACTATTAACACTTTATCCCCTAATTATGAATTCAAGAATTTTTTCCGACAACTGATAATTACAAGTACAGAGTACTTACCACATTTGGACAAAGTTTAATTTTAAAATTGACTGTTATGCAATAGAAAGTTGCCAACTTAATATGATTGACCTCCACTCGTGTAAATAATATACCGTAATTATTCATCAAGAGCCGATGGAATATAATCGCATCCATAACACCGTTAGATTTTTTACGGTACGGTCGCCCATAGGCAAGCGTAACGCATTTTTTATACCATCGTTTTAAAAAGATAGCAAATGTCCTTTAGTTACTTGTCTTAAAAGTGACTCCAGGGGATAACACTCTCTAGTGTGACAAACTTCCGTTTGCTCTTGCGTGACATGTGCACGGAATGCAAATATCATGTGACCAACGGCCGATTGCCTAAAGCGAAAGTTGGTTTGCTATTGTCTTTCAGCAATGTTTAAAAATCTAGCTGTCGTCTGACCCGAATCAAATCCATCTCTTTGTAACTTTCGAAAACATATCTATAATAAATTATTAATTTTTTAGTGTCAAATAAATCTTCTTCTCTAAAGAAACTGATTTCTTGTTGTACTCACCAGTGGCGCCTAACAAAGCTCTGTAGAACTTCGAGTAACCAATTCCGGCGTTGTCCTCGTTGATCGACAGTCGAGATTCATGTACATAACCACAAAAACCGCAAAATCCATTTGCAATCGAGGAATAGTGGTTTTGCAAATTTCCCCCATTTGATTCAGACGAAAATGAAACTTTTCAATATTGAGATTGCATTCACCGTTCATTACGAGTAAAAGCGTTTCCACTGAATCGAGTTAAAACGTTTTATCACAGTTAAAAAGATAAACGGTTTGAGTCCTGCTTTTCGCCATGGAATGATTCAGTAAGTTTTTTCTAATCAAACACGTCCTTTTAGATCACTGTGTACACGTATTCCTATGCTCGCGATTTGCTCTTACCCTTGCGAAATGGCTTTTGGAATTCCTAGGAATTCCTAGGAATAAAGGTGTGAATTTTCACGGTAAATTCGGACTGGGAATTCCTAGGAATTCCTAGGAATTCCCAACCATAACAACTCTGGTTCTAAAAACCTAGAAATTCCTAGAAATTCCCAGAAATTCCCAGAAATTCCCAGAAATTCCAAGTTTATAGCCAACAGGACTTGGAATTCCAACTCAGAGAGCCAATGACTTTCCCTGAAAAGCTGTAAATCTAAAAAATTCCTAGGAATTTCTGGGAATTTCTGGGAATTTCTGGGAATTTTTGGGAATTTTTAGGAATGTTTAAGAATTACTGGGAATTTTAAGCAAAAATTTGAGGCTAATAATATAAAATAAATACTTTAAATTAAAAAAAACCCAGCTAAAATTCAAGTATTCAATGAAATTTATTTAGAAGCTTAGTTAAGGCTTACATGTAAAATATTTTTGATTAATTAACATCAATGTGTGGTAATATTAGGATGGAATTTGATTTATGTTTCCTTTCTTGAAAACTTCATACGGATTAATCCTCAATTACAACTATTCATATAAAATAGTTCTAATCAATCATTAAATTTGGTTTGACACAAATTGTGAATAAAATCTGTTGATTCTTTTCCATAAAATACAATATCTTAAGTTATATTTGAAAACCAAGCACTCTTGGGAGTGAAGGGGCTAATTACAGACAAATAAAATTGATTTTTTGATTAAAATCTTGTTGTAACTGTAACAATAAATTAGAATGAAGTTATCCTAAACTGCAAACTTAGCTGCTGTTTGTACTGTTTGTATTTTTTTCCTGGGCTCACAATGAGTTGGCCTTGAATGAGGTTGTCAACAAGAACCTTGACCATTTTGTATCTGGATTCCTTGACATCTGAATTTGAAAAAAAATAATATATTAAAATATGTATATTTAAAGCTCAGACCAGGCTTTTAAGATGGCTATGAGGAAAAGGGCATTCATTGGATTCTCAAATTGAGAAATCTCTGTTATATTGAGTGACTTTTATATTGGAGTTAGTACATCTCTCTCATGGATTTTACTAAAAAAGGGCTGAATACATTATTTTGTTTTTACCAAGGAGGGCTTCTTTATGTACTAAGGTTTGTTTAATAACAGTTCCTATTATGAATCTTGAATGTTCCCAAACGTGACTAGAGGAATCTTGAAACCTTACTGATAGGTTTATTTCATTGTAAAGCATAAGCTTAAGAAACTGCGGCATGCAAGTGACCGATTCGATTCTCAGAATTATTCTAGTTTCAGTTGCGCCGAGCGTTATGTAAGCTTAATTCAACCCGCTACATCTATTCTTTTATAAGATTTTGATCACGTAACGAATATCGCAATTTTTACTCACCACAAACTTTCAAAATCGTAGCTTTACAGATGGCCACTCGACCCTTGTTTGTACCAGTCAATATGTCTAACTGTTGTCCCTTCTTTTAACTCCACGGCGCCAACGACTTTCTTTTCTTTTACAACACTCACGCTATTCTCGTTTTCCCATTGAACCACAATAAAAGCTATCTTTAGAAATGTTATATTAAGCAAAACAGTTGAGAAAAGCGATCAACCGATCCAAAGTACATTCAAAGATGAGCGCCAAATGGAGTCTTCTTTGTTTCCGATCACGGGCATGATCACGTGGATCTTTTAGGACTTGTAATTGGCTAGCAAAGTGAATCCGCTGGCTTGCCGATTGCAGTGTTAAGAAAAGCGCCTAACTTTATTCTGACTTCTCCGACCGGTTTTCTGCTTCTAGGAGATGGATAGCTTGGTGATATAAATAAAGATGTGAGCTCACTCTATGTAGAAATAATCGAAAAGAATCGATCGTGTTACAAATTCACGATTTGTGGCCGAAAGTTGTCGAGGAAACAAAGACTCGAAACTCACTTGAGTTGTGTTAATGGCCAAGGTGAGAAATAACACAAGCCAATCACAGTTTTGAATGCGACTACAAATCGTCTTTTACCCTCATATTTATAAAAGAAGGATACCACATTCGGAAGTATAAGAGATACATAGATGATCCCAGTGTACCAGTACCTAAATCTACAAAGCTTGACCGTAGCAAGCGTTCAGCAACACGTTCCAACACCGCCATCTCGATTCCTCAGTCAGTCGTTTCCAATGAACTTAAAGCAGTATTGACAACAGAGTAGAGTGCGTCTTACAAAGGAGAAACATTTGTACAAGAGACAGGAGTAGCTATATGCGATTACAGAGCTGCGTTGGAACTCTGGTCCACAAATAGTTATGCACTGCCCGAAGTATAAAACAATCTTGTTGATAGCTGACAGACAGAGAAGAACAACAAGTAAACTTAAGAGCTGTTATTATCGAAGTGTGACTATCACTTTTCATTTTTATATAAAGAAGGACTTGTAATTTGCACCAAAAATAAAAAGATGTAATATTTTTTTGGGAGATCCAGTGATTGGGACATTTAAGAAATTAAGTTATGAAAGGAAATTTGGTTGGTACTTCTCACTACTAACAAGTCTTGTTGACAAATATTTTCAGATCAGAGTTTCAAATAAAGTAAATTGAAGACATCATATAAAAGGTGTTTTTCCTCTAAGGGAACATTGACTACCTCTGTCTTGTCTGCATGCCAAATGTTTGCAAAGTGTGTGGATGATCCACAAGTATTGGAACTCTTACAAAACATTTTTGTAAGAGTTCCAATACTTGTGGATCATCCACACACTTTGCAAACATTTGGCATGCAGACAAGACAGAGGTAGTCAATGTTCCCCTTTTCTTACAAAAATGTTTTGTAAGAATAAAAACAGCAAAACAAATTACAGCAATTAGTCATGAAAATAGAGCAAAAAACTGAAAAAAAAAAGCAGCAACAACAATCATGAAAAAAGAAAGATTAATTAGGTGTTGAATTTGTTTGTCTAAGGCATGAAATTTCTACTAAAAGTATTGTCAACAAAAAGTCTCTGGCAGCGTTTGAGGCAACTGAGCTTGACTGTTCCAAGGTTTTCTAACAAAGGCAACCAGTAATGTAGGTTAGGGAAGTAAGATAACAATGTAATTATTGTTAATTATTGTGGAAGTTGGCAATTTCCATTTAACATAACTGACAGCTGGTTCATGAGAAAATCCAGATTAATGTAAAGATTTACTAAAACTTAGTTTGAGTAATAAATTTCATGATCTTTAAGTTATAAACATGTACATGTATGTATATCTCTTGGTAAGTTTTGTATAGCATACCTTTTATTGAACCAAAGTTTTAAGCCTCTGAAATTACTCTTTTTCTTAAAACCTTCACATTCAAGGTATTGAGAATTTCTTAGAATTTATGTGGACCTCAGGGTATCAAAATTGCCTCAAATTCAATTCCCAGAAATTATCAAGAGTTCCACACTTCTTAAATTATAGGTAGTTTGTAAAGCTGAGAATTCCTAGGAATTCCTAGGGATTCCAAGTCCTCACAAAACTGGAGTCTTCCTTTCCCAGAAATTCCCAGTAATTCCAAGCTTTTTAAATCAGAGTTAATTTTCATAGTTGGGAATTTTTGAGAATTCCTAGGAATTCCTAGGAATTCCCAGGAATTTTTAGGAATTCCTAAGAATTCCCAGAAATTCCCAGAAAACTGGGAATTCGGTTTGCAAGGGTCATTTGCATAATTGGGAATTTTTGAGAATTCCTAGGAATTCCTAGGAATTCCTAGGAATTCCCAGAAAACTGGGAATTCAGTTCGCAAGGGTACTGTGGTAATTCCGGGAAATGAAATGGCAACGGCCCGTTACAACTTTTCCGAGAATGCTCCTGGGTGACAATAAGTTTTAGGAATGCGAAAATGAAATATATTTAGCTTTCTTGTGGTTGATTTGCAATTTGAAATGTCTATTCATAACTTTCGCGCTCATTTTCGAATTCAGGCCACGTGTGCACACCGTGGGTGATTTAAATTGAGAGACCCCAGAGACCACAAAACAGTAACTCTCTATTTGTTTGTACATGACTTCATGTCAAAATTAGGGCATTATATTTTTACAATTTAGGAGCACATATTTGAAATAATACTTTCAGTTCCTACTATTTAACTCTCCTTTTAATATGTAAAACTTCCTTTTAATTTATGTTTCTTTCCTGCTCGTACAGTGTACTACTTGGTTCAGTTTGTAGATGACGGTATTTTGGACATCAAAACTGACGACAACTTTAGAACAAGGGAAGATGGCCTTAAAGAGGCACAGTATGGGGATACCTTTTACTTGTGCACAATAATTTTTGAAAGTGGTGAGTCTAAGCACTTGTTTTGTTTTGATCATCTTGTGATAGGAAGCTAAGTTGTTTGATTTTGCTTTTCTATACAAATCTGAAAGAATTAGCTCTGAAATGTTACGAAATGGCTCGGTTTTTCATCATGGAAGCATGACATTGATGAAAATGGTGCTACCTACTTTAAATACAATCCATTTTCTTAAAATCTTTTTGAAAAAGTCATGATTAAGGTCAGGGCTCGACCCTAACTTTTCAACTTACTAGCCAAGTGGTTAGTGTCAACTTAGATGTTGCAACAATTTCAGTTTGCTTACTAGCTAGACTGGCTGGTGGAGATTGAAAACCATGTGTGTTTCTACCAATGTGTGGCTAGTGTCGAGCCCTGGAGGTAATTAAGGATAGAAATGGATATTGTAATCCCAAATCAATGGAAAAGGCATGGTGACAAACTACTGGTACATGGTGTGCCTCTTGCAAGTTGTATATTTTGTTGATAGGATTTAATAAAATAATTTAATTTTATAAAAATAATTTAAAACAAGCTTCAAATAGATGAAAGAGGAGGCAACAAAATCACAAATAGATGTAGAATCCTTTGTTGCAAACTTGTGCTGTGATTGGTTGCTGCAACTGAAGTTTATTTTTACTGTTAATGGATAGCTGGGGTTTTTGGTCTTTTTGATAGCTGGAGATGTTTTAACTTGCAGATGATAAAGAGGAAGTGATGAAAAGAAAAGTTGCCATGCAGAAATTGAAAAACCCCAAACAAACAGAACAAAGGAAAATGAAAAAGATAGGAAAGAAAACAAAGGAAAACAGAAAGAATGTCGGTGAGGAGAAGGAGGGTGAAGAATCCACACAAAAAGAAATGGTGGATAGGGAAGAAATTGCAAGAAAGAAAGCAGAACGACAGAAGAAACGAGTAGAACAACAAAAGGCTAAGGAAAACAAGGAAAGGGAAAAGGCTGTAAAAGAAAAGGAAAGAGCTGCTTTGATGGAAAGGGATAACCGCATACTTGCAGAGATGAACTCTTTAGCAAGAAATCTGGATGTCGAAAGCAAGCAGCCATTTACCAATTTATCTGATTTAGAGGAGTATGATGTTGACAGGGCTGAACCCATGGATGATGAAGAATATTTTGGTGGAAGAGATATTATATCTGAATGTTCATCTTACCTTCATCCCCCCCTCTCTCTTCCTCCCCCTTCCAACTCTGCCAAACCAGCTTCACAAACCCCAAGAGCAACAGTTGGTGGAAAAAGACCCAGGGGTTTCTCCCAGAGTCAACCAAAACTTCCTCCAAGACCAACTGTGGGTGGAAAAAAGCCAAGGTCCACATTCAACCACAGCTGCCAAAAATGTGAGGAGTATAAGGAAATCATAGCTGCACAAAATCAAGAAATTTCTCAACTCAAGGCTCAAGGTAATTATATCTCACTTTTTACATAACTAGCACTCATATATTTAATGATAAGATAGAGAGTTCAGGGCATTTTCCTGTCTGCTTTTCCTTTTGCTTCTCATTGGATTGACTAATTGTGAGGGGAAAGACGGACACCAGTTGATCATAGTCTATCTTGTATAATTTTACAATAACTCTGAAAGTAGGGAATAAACCATTTTAAATCACTTTAATAAGGCTGCAACTCTTGCAAATTGTATTTTATTGTGTTTCAAATAGTGATGCTTGTATTAAGATATGAATATTATTTTGAAGGGAAGATTATTTTTCCACATTTACATACTTATGGATTAAAATACTGGTGACAGTCAAGCAGATTGACTCACTGATTGATTGCTATATTTAATCTTCCCATGTTAGCTAGGTAATTAAAGCTATGATGTAATCCATTTATCTGTTGTAGTGAATGGTTGTTATGAAGAGCTCCCCAGACCTGGGAAAGTCCCTGAGATTGTGGCAGCACGCTTCAAGGTAAATGCTTTAAGGCTTAATACCTGGCAATTAGACTGTAAAGCTTAAGTTATTGAATTTATATATTTTTTATAATTTGAGCTTAAGAGGCATATCTGACCATCAAATGCAATGTAGACTGAGTTTGTTTAGAGTTTTAAATAATTTCTTACATGGCTATTGTAGGAGGGACTACCTGAAAACTTCTGTGCAGGGAATCAGTTGAAAGTGCTTTCACTGCCTTAGTGGTCATGCACTTTCAAAATTCAAATGTTCACCATAGCCTTCCTTCAATTTTAACATTAAAAACATGACAGAAGTGTAAAGGACATGATTGTTATGAAAACCTTATGGTTAAATTTGTGTGTCCTTTTTAGATGGTTGAGTTGTCAAAAGGTAGAGGTGTCTACTTATACGAGGATCACATAAACACAGCCAAGAGTAAAAACAGCCCAACTTCAGCAGCATGTTTCCTGCTCAGCTGCTTTTATAAAAATTTTGAGCTAGTGGGAAAGAATCTGACCGGAGCAAATGCCAGAGGGGGCTTAAGAGAGTGTCTCTGTAAGAGCGGTCCGGTCGATTTTGCTTGAGACACGGATTTCGCTCGTTTCTCGTGTGTTGTAAGACATTCATGTACCTATACTAAAACCACAATCAGTTTGATCGGATCTCTTTATTTTTCAGAGTTTTATGGAAATTAAATTTCACTCGAGCGAAGGCTTGTTGTGACACTTTTCAAGACTTTAATTTCATACAACTTTAGAGGACAATTTACAAAAAACTACGGAACTCAGCAAAAAACAAATACCACAGCCATGTATATTAACTCTATCTAATCTATCGAGGCGACTTTCGTAAACATCACGTGTCAATCAAGGAAACAGGAAGACTTGAATGACACCTTATCGGTTCGCCTAAATCAAACACGCCAAAACCGATCAAATTCAAGGTAAATTTTTGAAAAAGTGAGGCGTTCTTAACTGATCCAACTAACATAGCTAGGAAGTAGGTGCCATAGAAAAGATAACTACAGAAAAAAACTTTGCGGCCCGACCTTTACGAGAACTTTATAACTCAGTGAACTTACCTAATTTTCGGCAATCTCCAAGTTTGGCCGCCATTTTGAGGGACTTGTCAACATGAAGCGTAACCGATATAAATCAAGCAGGTTAAGAGTAGTTGAAAGGAGTTGTCTGCTCGAGTTCACAAATATAAAATAACATTCACTGCCAAATTTCTAGATACAGGCATATGGCTTTGTTCCTTTACAAAAAGTCCAAATATTTGTTCGCGTAATTCATTAATGACTTCATCCCCATTGACAAAAATAGCAGATTTCAATTAAGAGGAAATAAAAAATAAGCCATACCTCGTCTGGTGTTGGTGTTGGTTTTGCTTTTGGTTTTGCTTTTGGTTCTAGTTTTGGTTTTGCTTTTGGTTTTGCTTTTGGCACATACTGGAACTTCTGTTCTTTCTTACTAGGGTCGAGGTAGTGCTTTAGTGCCTCCTCGTGGATTTCTCTATGCGCTTTATTCCAAGAAAAAATGAAGCTTTTTCTTCCATCGAGATACTCTTCATCAAACTGTGACGCCACTTTCCTTCGTGCCCAGCGTGAGATAACAACCTGTTCTTCTTCGCTTTGATCCCTGTATTCATTATCGCCACCAATGATGATCAATACTTTGTTTCCTTAAAGTACAAGACAAAATGTATTATATTACACCTTTACATAGCTGATATTTTAACTGAGATTGGCTTTACTTCTTAGTTAAAAAGTTCCTCGTTTTAAAGTCCTCAGTGTCCCTCATATTTCTTACTTGCCCCTTTCTATCCCACAGAATGAAGAGGAAGGGCCTTCGTTGTGTGTGGGGGGGGGGGGATGAAGGCGCTCAAAAATGTTCGTTTTGATTTATGGTTATTATTTTCGACCAATTGCAAGAGGGTTTGGAAGCTGCCTGGAGTCCAAGGTTACTTCCACTACAAGTAAACTATTATATAGAATAAGTAAACGATTCTTTAAAAGGGAGTTTGACGGGGAGAATTTTTCATGCTTTTTCCAGGAGGGCTTCTGTCTACTGTAAGTCAATCATGCTCATTAACAGACCAAAACCCCGCAGAAGGGATATAATAATATCATTACGTCACTCATACATGTTGGAAAATGTCTGACATCTCAGCTTCAATCTTTCTTCGTGCCAAACATCTCAGTGAATCAAAGCTTGGAAAACTACGTATTTTGTTTAAGTGATGTCTATTTCGGTAGAGATAATTCACGAACGAAAGCAATCGCTGTACTTTACCACCGATTTTCTGAAAAGATATCTTTTTCCAAAAAGTACAAAGTCCGGTGTATGTGAATAAGTCGTAAATAATATCATCCTCGTGACAATAAAGAGTGAAATCTGGACAAAATACGAATGACAATGGAAAGTTTATCATTACTGGCTTCAGTTGAGCTGATTTTGGTCAAAGAAAAGTATTATAATCAAAATATTTTTTTACAACTAACAGGAGTAACGTAACAGTTCCCCTCGCGAATCATACGACAAGACAGGTCAGAGGCTTGCACGGTATTAATGGCACGTAGCGTTCTAGAAGACAAAAGTTCTCATGCCATCATGATGGACTCTGATCTGAAAGTAAGGCATCTCGACCTACGCTGAATAAAATTCTCTCCAAAAATGTTTTTGCCTTGTTGTACAAAATTAAAATTGTTGTTATTCAGAGCACTCTAAGATGTTTAATTCGGCTTAACGAGTCCCTTAACGTTTGTGTGTAGATATATATCAGGAAAGTTTCAAAAGTCGACCACATTGATGAGACATTGTCAGATCTTGTGCTTGGATCATTTGGTATTATTACCACTAGTAACGGCATTAACAAACGGATCCAGTTATGTTCTTTCCTCCTTTTCCTTCGAAGCCAAATTAGATGAGAGTATGTAAATATGCATTAAGCATCTATGCCATTGTTATCTGAATTTCTTCTCGAAGTACGACGATTTATCACCTTTGAAAGAAAACTTCTTACATCGTGAAAATAAGTCATCTCAAGAAAGCAGCGATAGGTTACAAGAGCACAAATATTAAAATGATCATTTCAATGTTTACAGTCAACCTACCAGTCGCTCGCAGCAAAGCTCTGTAGATCTTCGCGTAGCCAATACCAGCGTTGTCCTCGTTGATAGAGAGACGAGATTCAAGTGCATGGACAACAAGGACGGCATAATCCATTTGTAGCTGAGGAATGATGTTTTCACACACATCCGAAATTTCACGAACGTGAAAATTTCGCTTATCCACCAATATTCTAAGGTTAAGATCGTCTGCCATTTTGAGCAACAAGGTTTCTATTGAGTCCAGCTTGTTATCACAGTTAAAAAGGTGGAACTTTATCGACCTTACTGGGCTCGCCATTTTTTGACAATTCTTATTATCAGGGAGCTTTTAATGCATGCGTCTTCGTTCGTTGGCCTCAAAGCTTCGTTTACAGACGGATAGCTTTCATTTCATTAGTACAAAGTTCATTTGCCTTTCTCGGAATTGTCACGCAATAATTTCTTCATTTCTTCGCTACTTCCGGTTTTTTTCTTTATTTAATATCTCGCCATTTGGTACCCCTCATTAGGAAAACCAAGTAAGGTTGAGAAAAGATTTGACACTGACTGGGACTTCTGTCACTGAATGGAATATAACAATACTGATATCTTGGAGCGTCTCAGAGCAAATCTGTTTGCGGTATCTATTGTTACTTTTTGTGCTTTATTTCCGCGAGGATACGCTTCTGAGAAGACAGTCGTTTATTTTTATTTGGTTTCCCTCGAAAGCTTTGGGTTCGTGCTGAAATCTTCAAGCAACATCTAGGAATGTTAAGAGCTATTTCCTCCCACGCAAATTATAATGAAATACGACTGTAAAAGACCAGAAATTATGTAAAGTCGTTGTTTTCACTTCCGAAGTGACTTATGTTAATTACTACATTGAGAGACAGACGATTGTACTTCACATTTGTTTCGTATTGATCACCACGATGAATCAATACAAATTTTTTTCCCGATATTGTAATAATAGTGTGACTTGGATGATTTTGAACTTTACTTAGCTTTGCTAGATATCATCAGCTCTTCTTATTTTAGTACACGTTATCAAAGTTCATTTTCAAGGGCAAGTGAATTTTTTTAGCTACGTGACGACGTCAACAACACTAGCTATTGCTCATGATTGGCGAAGATTGATCTCGTTTCTAAGAAACGATCTGCAACAATCGATTCCGCAGTTCACGGAACGGCGGTTAACAATAATTTCTGAAACACTGTACTCCTTCCTAAAGCGCTTCTGAGTTCTAAAAGCCTCTGGAAAAAATGGAAAGAGAATCGATGAGAGGTTACCTGTTCAACTGCGACAACACATGTGAGCTAAAAGAAGTCGAAGCACTTCTGTTTGAAATGGAAGAGAAGCACAACTTGAAGATCGATGTTGAAAAGCTATATTTTGGATTGAAAAGCATGTCTGAAATTTGCGACACCAAGATTCCTCAGTTAAAAATTGATTTTGCCGTTTTCGCTGTCCATGCAAATGAATCTCGGCTTTCGATCAACGAAGAAAACGCTGGAATTGGTTACGCCAAGTTGTATAGAGCATTGTCAACAGCCACGGGTGAGTATTTCAAGGGCGGAAGCGTTTGAAAAGTCGTATTTTCGTAAATAAACCTGTTTCGGTGTCATAAAACAAGCCTAGAAGAGTAAGTTGAGTCTGAATTAGCACTTTGTTATGAAGCATCGATGGAAGCTTTTACCAGTCGGATTTACCGCATTGTTTTACCATTATTCAGCTACTTTCACTTTCGATAAGGGGCTCCAACAGAGTCCCGCAGCTTAGACTAACAAGTCGGGCGATGCTTGGTTTGCCGCAAAGTGTGAGTTTTAATCTTGTATTTAAGGGTTATTCTGGTGAACTGAGTAAATGAGGCATTTAGAGTCTCGAGAAAATTAGGAATAACATAACCGATGACAACGTTTTGAATTTCAAGCGCAAAATCAAATGGACGGTGTCCTTACCAATTTTAATAGAGGTATTTTCAAGCCCAAACCTGCAAAAGTCAAGACACTCACATAATTATATTTTTCCTTTTCATCATTAAGATCGCGGTCACGGTCACTATTATGTTTACTGTCACTTCCATTGTCACCGTTAATGTCACCAAAATTTAACGTTTCTCTCGCTGTTACTGCTACAGGTATTGTCACTTCTACTCACTCTGTCACCATAGTTTTCACTGTCACTGTTACTGTTTTTGTCTTTGTACTCCCCCTGTCACTGTCTGCCGCTGTCACTTGCACCATCACTGTTATCATCACGGTCAAAGACTCTGTCACTGTTATTGCTATTGTCGATATCACTGTCTTGATTAATGTCACTGTCTCAGTCACCTTCCATGCTATTTTGACTGTCATTGTCTCTTTCACAATCTCTGTCAATGTCTTTCTCTCTGTCACAGTTTCTATCACTTTTATTGTCTCTATCACAGTCTGTCGCTGTTACTGTACCTGTCTCCGTCCCTGTCGCTTTCGACTGCCCTTCCCTATGCCGTTACCATTGTCATTGTCATCATTATGGTCGTCGTCAAAATCATTCACTATCACAGTATTTTTATAACACCATTGTTATTATTATTATTATTATTATTAGTAGTAGTAGTAGTAGTAGTATTTAGTAATAATTGCTTTTTGATTATAAAGGTGACAAAGTGTTGATAATCATCGCTGGGGACACGTATTACAAAGATGAAACTGAACAGGAACAGTGTGTGATCTCACGCTGGGCACGAAGAAAAGTGACCTCGCAGTTTGATGACGAGTACCTTGATGGAAGAAAAAGTTTTATTTTGTCTTGGAACTCAAAGCACCGAACGATCCACGAGGAGGCACTTCTGCACTTCTTTGATCCAAAAAAGGAAGGACAGAAGTTTCGATATCAACCAAAACCAAAGCCAATCCCGTCATTAGCCCTCCCAAGAGAGGATCATGAGGTATGGTGGTGCAAAACGCCTTTCTTTTTCACGTTTTTTGGATGGCTGATTGAAGTATGCTCCCATCCCTCCCTTTCCCTTTGTTCATCATTTGTAAGAAATAGGGAGAATATCTCTTTACGAGTCAATGCTACATAATTTCTCTGGATAGGTTCTGCAGGAAGACTCCTCTGCTCCGCTTGTAAAAAATGATGTACTGAGTCATGAAGGTGAAGAATCAAACCGGGAAGAGAGCTCAAAAGAATGTGGAGGTAACTAATCATTTTATACTCTACAAACTTTAATTATAACTTGATTCTTTTTGAACAAGCCAAATTGTGTAAGACCTGCCGTTAATGGTTCTTGTTTTTTTTTTTTGTTTGTTTTTTTTTTTTATTAACCAATTATATTGCCTAAGAAATGTAATTATAAACGTCTTTCTGCGCGAAGAAGGGCAAATCGGGTCAGCATGCATCACAAATTTCAACAAAATAAAACACACTAATTTCTTTCTCTTTTTGTATTCGAGTAATCCCTTTACCTCTCTCTTTCTCGAGATACTGTTTAACGTTTGCTGAGAACCAATGTATAAATAAATTGGACAGCTCAAACACTTTTACATGGATAACAAAACATTGTATGTTTTGACTCGGATGAGCTACTGACGAATCTTAAAAGTACAATCGCTCTGACGAAAGGCTAACGCTCGAAACGTCAGCTTTTTTACTCTTTACGGTGGTCAATTACGTTTTCAACTTTGTTGTTAACACTAAACTACCTCTTAAAAGTACAGTTTGATTACGACTGAACCACTATTAACGGGCGGCGTTGACTGCACTCATATTTATAATTAGCTGTTATATTAATATCTTGTACTCTCTTTAGACGCTGACACAACACCTGCTTTAGTAAACCACCCAAAAGGAACATTGTTGCTTAAGACGCGCCTGAGATACGGAAAAATCTCTTACGAAGAGAACGACGTTGTGGAATGGGAACAAGGATGGCAGCCATCTGAAATGGTCGTGCTGGACCTAGAAGAAAAATGGAAGCTGGTCCCTGATACTGAAGTGCAGTTCACTGCCGATGGTGATGGTCTAGTCAACTGTGTCATTAAAATGAATTGTTGGCAAAAATTTAAGTATTATATGTGGAGTATCTGTAATTGCATGAAAACATGCATATGCGCAGTGGGTATGTTTGTGTACAATCACCTTAGTTCTTGCTACCGCTGGATTAGAGCTAAATTTTAGAGAGAAGTACTCTCATATACACATTGAATGTGTTGAACAACACTAGCTTAGTGTTTGAAAAAGTTAGTAATCAGCCCCGTAAAAATGAAAACATTTTGAAAATGAGCGCGCAGTCCAACATACAAGCAGGCATTTATGATGCTGTAGTGATAAGTTTAAGCCTCGATGTTTTGTTCTGAGTTGACGAATTTACCTATTCTACATAAGCTGCAGCATTAATGGCAGTGAAATATTCTCAGGTGTAATAATAAAAAAAGGAAATTAAAGCATCGTAAAGTGGAAGTCTAGTAACAAAGTGGCACTTTCAGCTTTTAAAAATTAGTTGTCAGACCTGTCTGTGCAACATTCGCGAAACGTCCATATGAATCTCGTCCCTGCATGAACACGGAAAAGGTGTTGGGGGAAACACGAAACGTAGTCGAGTCTTTTGCCTTCTTCTTGAGTGCTCTAAACACTTCCTGAATGCTTTACAAGAGAACAGAGCAAAGTCGAAGCTTTTTTCATTTGTTAGTCAAATATCCAATGTTTACTGCTATGTTTATTGGTTGCCTTTACTCAACCTACTTGTCACGATTACAGTTTTATAAAATGGGATACGCATGTCCCGTTTGGATAATCAAAAAGATTTGGATCAATACCACTATGTGGGAAACTGCCCACCTACCCCCCCCCCCCCTAACCCAACAACAATTAATTGATAACAAGTTTGGGTTAATGTTGGGTTAGGGGAGGGGTAGGTGGATACTGATATTGATCCAAAGATTTCATGCAATGACATACTGAGAAAGATAAAATGAATCCGATGGCTATGAAAACAAAAATATACAATGTATACACATACAACAAAATATACAATGTATACACATTTTTCACTGTATTGGCGAACTCTTAATGATCATAGCTATGCTTATCCGTCAAAGCCGTGAGTGGAGGTTCGTCGTCATTCTCCACTGGAACTGGAAACCTGAGGCCATCAACTGCCGACGTTGGATTCCGTGCCTGCTTCTTAGGGCTCTCTCTTTTAGTTTGCCGCATCCTGATTGACCGCTCACCGCATTTTAATGCCCGTTCCAACATTTTCATGACACGTTTCTTGTAAAAGGGATCTAGGTCTTGTCCTCGTGCTGGGTTGGCGATGAAAAACACGTTTCTCTTTTCACCTTCGGTGACTTCAATAGCTTCACTGGTCAACCTCTCTCTCTCCTCGTCAGCGTTGGGCCTCTTTTGGATCTCGTCGTCAAATGTTATGACAGTAAACACTGTTATGACTGCAAAGGAGGGCGAATTGGTCGTATTACGAACATCGCTGAGCATTCCACTTAATCAGTGTGGGTCTTACCTTTCTTTTAACAATCTGAACAGACCTCTGTCATAAAGACGGACACGATTATCACTTTTTATGCGCATACAAGTTAGCCTTCTTTTTCTCGCTTTTGAGGGAAAATTTTGTTGTTTTTAAACACGTTGTCGAGGCCAGATAGGTAAGAAGACTTGAAATAAAACTGGGTTGAGTGAATGACATCACCATGCCTTGATCAGTCGTCCAATTTGCATATTGACTGATTTTAGTCTCCAGAATTAGTGTACATACAACTCTATGTACGATGTTCCTAAAAATCTCAATTTGATCAACAACGGCTAGCTTGGATATTTTAATGTGGAATAAGATCCACACCTTAAGGTGGTAAAAAAAATATATAAATATATATATATATATATATATATATATATATTTGTATATCCAAGAGTACCTATTGTGTAATGCACATTCATTAAATGAAGTGGGCATTGCCAAAAGCCTTTGACATAACAATCACCTACCATTCTGATAAGAGGAAGGAAGGAATGGGAAGCTACTTTTCGAGGAATATCCTCCAAAGGAAAACCAAGTAAAGGCATTAGGTGATAAGAATATCTGCTTATGCTTTACCTTTCATAATGATACTGAAAAATTATGCTATAATTATAACCATCATCTACTCACTTGCACTTCGTAGCTGTTCTTGAACAAATTTTATGATCTCTCTGTACTTTCCTTCCTCGAATCTGATGTCGACACCTTTTAAGACCCAGAAGACAACATGCATCTGGTCGACCAGGGGGCGTTTTTCTAATTTATAGGCTGCAGGACCAGCGGCTACCGCCAGTTGTGCGCTCATGTGATCTCGACTCAAGTCTTCTCCAGGTCGATGAATGCCAAACAGAATACGAAACAGCTCTCCTGTGTAGACAATGGAACAAACTTTCCTTCACCTACCAGTTTGCGCCTGCTACTTAGTCAGGCTGAATATGGGGTGCTGCCTTTTTAATTAACAGGTTGCAACAATAAAGTTAGGCTTCCCTAAAAGATAGTTTCTAATATAAAGCATGAAATTTCATTAAAATTGCGAGCACATATTTGAGAGCTAATCAAACAACGGCGACTAGGTAATGTAAACAAATTTCGTCAGTCCACCCACTTCCGGTTTGACAACTTTTCGTTTGCGAACGATTTTCCAATTTCGACAAGAGTTTTTCATAAGCCCACGAGGTTGCGCACTTTATCATTCGAAGTATTTCAACAGGTAGTTTAAAGTTAAACAGAACCTACCCTCTTCTTTAATATCCATCGCGAAAAATCCACGCGTGTCATAAAGTTTTACTGGAATTCCCGGAAGAACAAAACTCTCCAAAGTCTTCGTTCCATCCTTACCGGTAGTTTGAATTATGGCTGGCTCTTCATCGAGATCTAAAGCTTTGTGAATAGAATTAATCAAAGCGGATTTTCCGGAGCCAAACATTCCAAAGAACACAATGTTTATAAAGCATCCTTCCATTTCGCCCTCCAGGGCATCAGGGAAAGTCTCGTTCTTTCCGATGTTGTAATCAAGTACTCGGCTACGCAGCGTAGAAATCTCATCTTCTAACGACTCCATGACTTGTTTTCAAGGAATAAGCAGATCCTAACCAAACCAGCTATCGTTACAATTCTGTTTCGGAAAGCGATATCGTTGCTACGACACTTTACACCTTTACTCAATCATAACACGGCTTTGACCGACGTATCATGTGACCTCACCTAAAGATTTCCGAGAAAACCCAATTTACATTCAATCCTTTGGACAGCTGTCCCTTGAAATGCAACGAAGATGCTACATGAAACTGGTGTAGAATTTTTAAATTTTTACTTTACAGTCATAATTGTTGACAGTAATTACCCTATAGAGGAATCGATGCGCTTCGAATTGAAATAGTGGTGACTTGCGTGACTGAAGTATACTCGCTCACATTATGCAAATTGTTATCGGAAATTTTCGCCGTCACCAAGCCTGCGCATTTCTAGGAAACAGACTGAGCAGGAAAACATTGTCTCAAAAGTAGCAGTGAAAAGATCTAATTGCAAAGAAAGATGAACAGTACAAAATGCTTTCATCTCTTCAACTGCGACAACACGTACGATTTAGATGTTGTTGTGAAATTATTGGACGTCATTAAAACGAAAACGACGGGGATCGATATACAGTCGAAGAAGGAATATTTTCGCCTCCACCATATGTCTGAGTTGACTAAGACTATTGAAAACAAGACCAGTGACAAACGAAGGATGGATTATGCAATTTTTGCTGTCAATGCAAACGAATCAAGGCTATCGATTAACGAGGAGAACGCTAGAGTTGGTTACGCAAAGCTGTACAGAGCATTACTAAGGGCAACAGGTAAGTGTTGAAATTTTGATCGTGCTTCATTAGAATTAAATTCAAATCTTCAGGCGATTTTCAAGTTTCATCTTACTCAGATGAAACGGAAAAAAGAACGTTGCAGTATTAGTACAGATTTTGGGACAAATAAGCAAGGGTGAGATTTGTGCCTACTTCACTACTGTTAACAAAGCAATTCGTGAACAAACCGTGCGTGACAGCGCGAGCTCAATCTGGTGTAACGGAATGAATACCAAGATGAAACTTCTCTAAGCTGAAGTCGGTGAATTAGCTGGCTTATTATTGTTTTTGTTGCGTTATTACTTGTTTCGTTTTTGTCTTTCGTGTCTTTTGGAAAGTTGAAGAGGCAGGTGGAATAAAGCACAAACTGACTTTTTCTCCTTCACTTTTTTCAAAGTAATAAAAGACAATTTAGAAGGAAAATTTATCAGTTTGTCACAAGTCACTAAGTCATTCTTTCCAAGCACCTCATCATTCTTTCAAACCTCATAATTCTTTTACACCTTTATCCAAAGGTGTGAAATTTTATATAAAATGAGGAAAATATTCAGACAAAGTGAAGCCTTGATTTAATGTCTTATTGGGGCATTTGGAAGTATGTGTCAACCAAACTCTCTGTTTGTTTTGTTTTGCTTTTCTAACTCACCAATTTTGTTTGATTTCTTGGTATAGACTTCTTTCATGATGGAGGGCGTGATTATTTTTTCTTTTATGTGCATGCAGATAACCTTTTTTGATTCGCTTTGCGTGAAGACTCCGTTCTTTTGACATGGATAGGAAAGGACAGCAGTTAGGCCAGCCATTTAGAAACAGGTTTAAGCCACTCAAAATTATGGGTGGTTTGTTCCTTGCTGAGACTCATGAAGGATAATGAAAATCCTCACCACTAGACTAATCCTATTGTTTATTCACACTTGTTATGACCTCAGATGAAAGAGTAATTGTTGTTATTGGTGGAGATGACAACTACAGAAATACCTCTGAGGAAGATGGATCTCTCCTGTCTCGCTGGGCTCGAAGAAAGGTTTCTTCTCAGTGCAAAGAAGAATTCATGGATGGAACCAAGAGGTTTATTTTTTCTTGGGACAAGAAACACAGGGTGATTCATGAGGAGGCACTGTTACATTTTCTTGATTTCAAGAGGAAGGGTCAAAAATTTTCTTATGAAATAAAACCTCAGGCAGAGCCTGTGCAGAGTGAAACTTTAGGTGATCAAAAGCAGGTGTGTCTTCCTAATAAAAAATACTGCAATAAACATTCACTAATTGCATCAATCCTCAATAGATTCTAAACACCTTTCTAACAATTATGCCATTCAGCTTCTCTGCATTTCCTGGAAGATGTATTGAGGGAGTTGAGTATTGTATCAATGCAACTCCCTTCAGGTATTGTGTTCCCTGACTCATATTATGCTTTTGTTATAAATCAATAATATCCAAGATGAAGTTGCTTGCTAACCATTTCTAGGTTGACTTGTAGTGTTCACACTTCAAGTCTTCACTGTAGGTAATCAGATATTTAACCATCACCCATGGGTAAATTTTCTTGGTTATCAAAGGGCAGAAGAGAACACTTTTAGTCAAACTACAGTTAAATTAATTACCTTGGGATATAGACAACAGCTTTTTTCCCTTCATGAGTAATAACTAATCTTATGTCAAAATTTTCTCTGCTCTTATGTCCTAGCAAACTGCACTACACGAAGCAAAAATCCAAATGGAAGAGGGAGAAGCATTTGATAAGCATGCACCTGAAATCTGTCAGGATGTCCATACCTCTGGTCTTCAAGAAGAAACGACTGAGCATGATGATGCTGGGGCAAAATCCAAGGAGGTGATGGGTAAGTTAATCCCTTTGAATTATTTCTGTATTGGTGTCTCTTTTCTATAAGTACTTGTACATTCACAGAGAGGGCTTGTCAATCCACATTGATCTGGTTATTTTTGCAGTACACAATGATTAATTAATTATAGCTTTTATTTCTTGCTGAACCTTTAGACATATTCAGAGAGAATTTACTCCTCGTTTTTAATAGAATAATAAGCTCGGAGTTTATCAGCTTCATCAATAAATAAATATAATTTTCAAAGACAGAAAAATGTTAGCCTTATATTACAGTATTATTTGAGCTCATCATTTTGGTTTAATGGTGTTTGAAAACCACTGCCAGTCTTTGCAGAACACACACATGTGCTAAAAATCCCAGTATCATAATTTTCGAAAAGTACTGGGTCGGGTGTTTGCCTAACCTTATAGAGCAAGCTTGAAGCTTGAAGTCTTTCAGGCTCTTTCTGACCCCTTATTTTCAGTTAACTTGATAGAACAGTGTTCATTTATAACATCAGAAACTGTCTACAGCCACTCTCAGGACGCAATGGACACGAACATGGCACAATCGAAATATGAGGCGAACCAGAACTTCCTACAGCCTCAGATCAAATAACAAATATCTGCTTTCAAATCCAAACTTCAGGACTTTTTGTCACCTACCCTTGGTGACCGAGCCTTTCTAACCACCGCACCAAAACTGTGGAACAATCTTCCATTAGATCTTGGATGCACCTCTGATTTTAAAGTTTTTAAACGTAATTTGAAGACTCACCTTTTTAAAAAAGCCTTTTCTGATATAGTGTTGTAATTTATAGACTAGACAATTATTCATTCATGTAATTTTATTGTTATATTTTATATTTTGAATTTTACTTTTTTGATCTTTAATTGTAAGGCACATTTGAAAACTGCATAGTTGAATTTGCGCAGTATAAATAAATGTTATTATCATTATCATTATTATTATTATTATTATTATTAATATTATTATTATTATTATTGCAGTACTTGGCCGGAATCAGTCTGATTTAGCTCTTTTTAAGAACCTTTACGGTGACGAATTATTTGGAAAGGTTTCGTGTTTCTCCGCCAGCCCTGTGGTATTAAAAGATACCCTTAAATCACATCCAATGAATTCCATAAGATCTTGTTTCATCTTTTTGGATGGAGCAGCCATTTTGGAAGAGTTCGCTTCGCATTACAAAGACCTGCTTGTATACGTCAGAGATAACGTTGGTAAGAGTATATCTTTGAAGTTAAGGGGTTGATAGCTTATTTTTTGTGGCTTGCATAGCCATGTGCTTGTATAGTTGTCATGGTCTTCTGTGCGTCTTAGTCTTTGTGGATAATCCCGCTCATCATAGACGCTAGTCTATATGAATTTAAGAGGACACTACAGAAAAGACCTAAGTTTGATACTGTCTCATTTGCTATCATTTTTTAAATGCAACAAGACTTTTCGCTCACACTTGGCTGCAAAGTTTTCATGCAATTTAGTAAAACTCCGTATTTTATGTATGCGTAGATTTTTGTTTTGATTTTCGTTAGGGTTTTCCTTAAAAAAATCGGCGAGGTAAACTAAAGATGAAAATTGTCCCCATGCTGGTAACTAACGCTGCCTTTTTCTCTGCTTTGCAACTGTTGCTTAAGGTTTCGATCATTCTCAACTGAAATACTTTTGTTACATTCAGACGAAAAAGTCGTTGCTATCATCTGCTCTGATAATCGTCTGATTCAAGAAGACACCATTGCAGATGAGATTGCTGAAATTCTTAGAGAAAAGGCATGTATTATTTGGTGGAGAGAAACCTTTTCCCCTCAAGAGCAATCTGCCAGACATAGAGCGCCACTCCATCGATCACAATCTCTTCCTGTGGGTTCGCCAAAGGGATCTGCAGATCGCCGCACGCTACCAAAGCATGTCGAAGAGTCACTGGTTTTGAAGACCCGACTCATCAATGGTAGTATTTCATATGACAAGGTAGAAAAGAGGTCCAGGGAATGGACCCCTCCTAAAGAGATAGAGGAAAGGTTATTCGACAAATGGCAGTCTACTCCTAACTTAGAATTACTGATATATGAACAGAGAGAAACTGGAAAAACGCATTACCGGGTTGTTGTGAAGGATGATTCTCAGAAAAAATATATTGAAGAGCTATTTGGCGGCATTGCTGCATTTGGTAGGACACCTTCCCCTCCGCCTCTTGAGTGACTCGATTTGAGGACAGACAGTTCAATTTTTTTCCTTTAGACTACCAGTAGAATTTTTTTCTGACGTATAATCTGCATGTTGTATCCAACTTTTATAAAGAATACAACACTTTCAAAAGCGTTAAATAATATACCTTGGGTAAGACTATGACGTGAGGGGAACTCTCTTTAATTTTAATCCAAATCATTGAATAAAAGTGCCCTTCGTTTTTTTATACCTTAAGGCTTCATTTTCATTCCATATCTGTGTAGAAAAGATTGTAAAATAAGTTATGTGTACACAAGAATATCGTAGATTTTGGAGGCTACTTCGAGCATGCTCGGATATCAAAACTCCTGCTACTTTCGTATTTTAGTTTCATTTGGAAGAAGTCTGCTCCGCATAATGATTAAGATCCAACGTTTGTCTCAGGATTTTGGGCCTCTGATCTATATGAACGGTAGATTCAAGCTGTCATTTAATATAGTGAGCCGTGGTATAACGATTTTCAATTAGTAGCCGAACTCTACAATTGATATTAACTCCTTAGACAAACGTTTGGACATCAATTCCACTAAGTCCGCTCCTTTCTTGATGATACTGTCACATAATATAGTTATAACAAACAAATAAAGAATTTGTGCTTAAAATTCTTGGAAAATTTCTATGTCACTTAAGCTAGTGATAAGTCAAAATGAACAACAAAACACATCTAGGATTTGGAACATGCTCGGCAATGTTCATTGTCAGTTAGCTCCATCTCGAAGGTTTCTGGTGAACGTTTAGACTGGCTCAAGTCAGGTGATTTAAAATCTGACCTATTAGGAAACAAAAAAATAAGTTAATATGCTGGACGTGGCGTCGTTGTTTATACTTGCCCTAGTATTTGTCCGTCGGAAATGATATGGAAGGGGATAAAAACGCGGGGAATGTATTTGCGAGGTAGTATTTCAAGCCACAATCAAATACGTTAGATGAGAACAGATGCGAATGCAGAGTTAATTCTTATCAAAATAACGAAGTATTCATTTATGATGGGGCCAAATCTGAGCTCGGGTATAACAGCGAATTTCGTTTATTTAACACTCGACTGTAACGCATGGTAGTTGTAAGTTTTCTCAAAAACTGAGAGGATCATTTGGGTATCCGATAATAACATTCATGAGCATGTCCTCCTTATTATATTATTCAAAAGAAAGCGTTTCAACAATTCGAGTTAACTTCCTTTAAAAAGCGCGAGTTCCTTTCAGGCTTAAATTAATAAAGTATTAGTACTAAAGAAGAAGAAGAAAGGAGTAGTGATTTGAATTCTCTATCATCCAATTCCCGTCTAGTTTCCCTAAACTACTTAGTGGATAAGGCTCTACTGATAATAATGAGTAACTTACGGCAAGCTTTTGCATTTACGATCAGTCAGAGGTTCATATTCGTGCTCCACTGGGGTTGGATACTTGAGTTCACTGGCTGCAGACTCTGAATGCCGGTTTTCCTTTTTTGGACTTTCCCTTTTAGTTTGCCGCATCTTAATGGAACGCTCTCCGCACGTTAATGCTTTCTTCATCAGCTCCAAGACACGTTTCTTGTAAACTGGATCAAGATGTTTTTCTGACAATGAGTTGGCGATCATAAACACGTTCTTCCTGTCACTACCAGTGACTTCAATGGCCGCCTCTTTTAATCTTTTCCTTTTTTCATCGGCGTTTGGCCCTCTCTGGACTTCATCGTCGAATGTTATGACAGTTAACATGGTGATTACTTCAACAGGATGAAGAGAGATTTCAAATGAAGCACATCTTCAATATCAATAATGATAAAAGTGAATCATTACAACTAGCCGGCCAGAAAGTCAGACAGGCGAGCTGTGATGTATCAAGCAGTCTAGCAGTCAGACAGTCAAGAATTCAGTCCACCAGTTAGTTATTTAAATCGGTCAAGCAGTAGTGGGTCTGTCAGACGGTCAGACAGTCAGACATTTATATAGCGCCTGATTATAGTGATACTTGAAATGGTCCAAAATGTTTGGAAATTTTTCAATCGTTCTGTTATTTTTGACAGACTCTTTTGAGCGTCACACCTAAATTGAAATGGTGCAGCATGCGTCACTCGAAAAGTCCTACTTACTTGCCTCACGTAGTTGGACTTGAACATACTTGATGATTTCTCTGTACTGACCCATTTCAAATCTAATGTCATTAGCTTTTATGACCCAAATTACGACGTGCATTTGGTCGGCTAGCGGAGGTTTCTCGAGTTTGTGGGCTCCCTGGCCAGCGGCTTTTGCTTTTAGAGCGCTTTTATCGTCCCGTGTCAAATCATCTCCCGGCCGATCAATTCCAAACAGGATCCGAAACAGTTCGCCTATATTAGAATTAAATGTTCCAATTAATATTTAAAGGGGTATAAAGTCCATGATTTTTAAGATTTGCAATTTGTTTGCAGTTTTATAAGGTGTTGGAATCGATGTTAGGTCAATTCGCCCAAGCAATTCTGAAAAATACAGCGATGTCTCCTTATTCAACAAGAAAGATAGCTGAGGGCAGCAGATTTCTTAAATCTCGAGATTCTTACTGCTATATAAGTGGTATAGAATACTTAGGAAGATAAGAAAGTGATTTAAAAGTTAACCAAAACATCCTAGCTAAAAACCGTGCCCCAGTTGTTCGAGAGGAGGTCACTTTTTCGCCGGACACGTTTGTCACGCTCTCCCAGTGTTTTTTTTTTTATGCTAATGTTAACGTATAAATAAATTCGCTTAAAACCTGAACGCTCAAACACAGGGATGGGTAAATCCTCCAATCCTCTTCGGTATCGAATACATTGAAATTCATGGATAAAAAGGACCTACCCTCTTCTTTGGTATCCATCGAGAAATATCCTCGCGTGTCGATAAGCCCGATTGGGTTTCCGGGAAGAAAGAATCTATCCAAAACCTTTGTTCCTTCCTTCCCGGTGGTTTGAGTTACAGCTGGAGTCATATCTTTATATCCTAAAGACTGGAATATGGTGTTAATCAAAGCTGATTTCCCAGACCCAGCCATGCCAAAGAAAACAATATTCACACAGCAACCTTCCATTTCGCCTTCCATGGCATCATGGAAGTTCTCAAACGTTCCGATCTTGAACTCGTGTATTTCGCTGCAAATCGAGGAAATTTCGTCTTCTAGCTCAGCCATAACTTATTCAAAGAAAGTAACCACATCAGCTTTCTTTGACTTTGGGAACGACTAATTGAAGAGTACTGCTCGTTCGGTTTTCCTTCGTTTGACACGAAGTAATCTAAGATGCAAAAAAAAACATAATCATTTGACGTCACGAACGTTTTCCGAGAAAGCTGAAAATTATACCCGCATTCTTCTAGCACTTACTCATCGAAAGACACTGGAGTGTTTTCAAAGAGCAGGAGTTGATTTCATTTTTTTGAAATTTAAGCCAGTGCTGTTGAAATTCTTTGCTAGCTGGTTCTGGCACCAATAGTAGCAAAATTCGTGATTTACGGGAGATAAGACTCACTTTATGACAATATGCAAATTATTCTCCGAAATTTGGAAATTAAACGGTCCTGCGCAGATAATTCTGAGAAAATTAGAGGATGTGAAACGCCACCTCAAGTATGTCTGTGGAGCGATCGGAATCAAATAATTCCATATGTTTTCATCTTTTTAATTGTGGCAAAACGTATAATCTGGATGTCGTTAGTAACTTACTCAGCGCTGTCAATGAGAAATCCATTGGCCTTGACATAGCTTGGAAACAGAAGTACTTTCGTCTCCCCGAAATGTCCAACTTGTGCGATACTATAAGGTCCGGGCCCGCCATGGATTTTGCCATCTTTGCCGTCAACGCGAACGAATCACGGCTGTCCATTAATGAACAGAATGCTGGAATAGGTTACGGAAAGTTTTTCAAGGCTCTATTAAAGGCAACAGGTCAGTGATGAAGAGGATTTTTTTACAAGGCTTTAAATTCTTTTTTTAGGATGTATAATAAAGAAAATGAAATTTGGCATGAAGTTTATTGGAAGGGAAGGCGAGGTAAAATTATAAAGGTAATTTAGTGTTAACAACTGAGTTGAAAACGTATATTGGCCACCGCAGAGAGTGAAAAAACTTTTACGGTGGCCAATTTACGTTTTTAACTCAGTTTTTAACGGTAAATTACCTGCTATACTCTCCTACCGACGCAGCACCACAGTTTCTTTAGAAACTCACCCCTCCCCCCCTTATAAAATTATAAAGGGTGCGTTGAGAGAAATACGACATAGGAAAGAGCCGCGATTGCTTGTAACTGAATATAATGATCAACTGATTAGAAAAGAGCCTATTCGATACATTATTTCGTGACGGCGCAATTATGTGCATTAATGCAATGGGCAGATCTTTTGAAACTTTGCTTTTCATTTTCTAAGAAAACTGAAGGATATCATTTTCCAATTTTGAATATCTTTTTAGTAACCTCAAGAATTTTAAAATTTGTTTTGAACATTTATAACTACAAATTGGGAGTCTTAATGGGGAGATAGATTTTATGGACAAAGGTTAAAATTTCGGCCATTTTACGGCTAACGGTTAATATCATTCCACTGCTGTCACCAGAAATATATTTTTTACGGTTAACCTTTTTTACGACTACTGGTTAAAACTGGTCTATTATTACATCTAACGTCTAAATATTTAGCCGTTTTGTGGCTATCGGTTAACCCCATTGAGACCCTCTAGATTGTTGTGGCTGTAAACATATTAGGTCTGCGATCCTATCTCGTGCATGCGCGTAGGAACCAGTTAGCACATGGAAGTCTCAATTTGTCGATTTCGAAGTCATTGTGTGATCGTGTTACTTAATAAAACATAAGTTTCGATTACACAAAGAGGCTTGGAATATCTTTACAGTCGCTGTCATCGAATTCGAACCTTTTCCTCTTATAATATATCTTAAAGGCAAAATTGAATAATACTCAGAAAATGCAACACGCAAATCTTAATGCGCGAGGACTCGCCCTGTGATGATGTGTATCCACCGCTAGGCACAGATATTAATTGGTAGGAGACATGGTAAACTGAAAGTTAGTTCACTGACTCCAATTACAGAGATCTGGGCTCAAGACCTGGCCAGTGCATGGAATTGTGTTCTAAGTCGCGTCGGATTCTTCACTCACATAGACAATAGAGCCTCTTTCTTCACTCAGAGGTAAAACTGGGTACTAGCGTGGCGAAATACTGTGATAAATTAGCATTCCATTCACAGGGAGTAACTATACACACCCTTTTTATTGGCAAATGAAATTTACTTTTCCACAATGGATCCTTTCAGTTTTTATGTCCTTTCAGTCCGTCACATTCAACCCTAGGTTGTGTCTTTAATAACACAAATTTTACATTAAGTCATAGTGTAATTCTTATCATAACCAATAGGTGAACGAGCGATTGTGGTTATAGGTGCAGACGATAATTACAGAGATGCTGTTGCAGAGGAAAGATCTCTCCTTTCACGCTGGGCTCGAAGAAAGGTTTCATCCCAGTTCAACGACGAATTCATAGACGGAAGCAAGGGCTTCATTTTTTCTTGGAACAAAGCTCACAGAGTAATTCACGAAGAGGCTCTGAAACATTTCCTCGATCCTAGCAAGAGGGATCACAAATTTGTCTCACAGAAAAAAGATGAATCAGTAGTGTATTTCAAGTCCTCTGATCGGAAAGAGAGGGTAACGGCTGGAACTGCAACAGTTGTTACTGAGGTAGAACCTTATTTATGACTGCTGTCAGAGCTAAGGGGTAATTTTTGATAAATGGGAAGGTGTTTTTCGAACCCAAGCCCTTTCACATTTTTTTTGGGAAGTGGGTATTCTCAGTGGTCTATTTACAAGTGTTACTCACGGTGCGAGAAATACTGAAAAGCATTGTAAACTAAGTTGTCTCTGCTTTCATGAATGAAAAAAATTGGATTGACGTGGGAACCCTTGCCAAGTTTTGACATACAAAGCATCATGTTTTGCTTACTAAAGTTCAGATGGAGACTGCAAGTTGACAAGATCGATCAACCACAAGAAATTTTAAACTATTACGTTTATATTTTAGATAAAGATATTTACAAGTATCGTTTGCTTGAGTACGTGTGTACCGTTTCTTCTGTCATAGAGAGCTGACTCTTATGATCAAATGAGCAGGAACAACATTGCATCAAACAGTACAGAAGGGAACTACTTGGGAATAGAAAATAACACACCCCCCGAGGGATGTCCATTCGACGTTAGGCCCAGACTTAGGGAGGACTCTAACTCTTTACTTCAGTCTTGTACATCTATTGACGCTGATGCGCGTGACTTTGACGAGAAAACTGCGGATGTCAGCGGTACGTTGATCCAGTTTCAGTTGTTTTTCTCTTTGATATGGAGAGATCTGTAAAGAAAAATGATCTCACCCAACCCCCCGTCTTTTTTCTTTTCGACCTCATCGTCATCATGATGATCCTCGTTATCATCATTATTATAACCTCAATAATCAACATCGTACATATTAACATGGTTTTCCTTTACCATTATAACTATTACAATTGGTCTGCACGCTAATTTAAATTGAGCTCTGTCTATGGAAGGAATCTGATATTTCCTTTTTGTTGGTCAGATATAGAGTCAGGAAAAAGGATGGGAGCAGCTTGTCGGGAATCCTTTGATTCCATGAACACAAAACCATTATCAACGATGAAAAAGGTACTGATCCTTGGTCAGAACCAGTCTGATGTACGTTTGGTGAACGAATTGTTTGCTGATGATGTTCTTACCAAGGTTTGTATCTTCAGTGGGTCTCCTGATGATCTCGGATCGATTCATTAATCTTCACCGGCCCTCTAAGATCCTGTTTCATTGTTGTGGAAGCCAGAACCCTGAAGGATGAGCTTCAATTCAAATCACAAACAAAATCATATAAATGCATGTTGGAGTCGGCCAAAAGAAATGTAGGTAAGAACATCCTCTTAAAGTATGCATTCGTATGGGCTTCAACTGAATGTAGCTCTTAGTGTTGTGGTCTGGCTTTGTCATTGTTTATACAGGCCCCATTTAAACCAGCTTTGAGCTGTATTAGGCCAGCCTGTCTAGATATCGCAAATACATACATACATAACATTGTCATCAACTTCTCTCTGGTAAAACTTAACCCCTGCTGCGTGGAGACTTCATGAACTATGGAAGAAGAAAAAGTGCATACAAACTAAAATACGTAACACCCATAATTAAAAACACTTTATAACTGTTAAACATTAGATGACGACTAACTGAAAATTGGAATCTACGAACGTTTTTATATGGTTTGCTGGACAGACTACTGCCTTTGCAGCAGTCATTCTGACCATCAACACTGAGTTTTACAGCGTTTGCCTGGTTATTGGGATATTTTTTTAGGTCACGGTGCTGTTGTGACAATTTGTTCAATTTTGATTTCAGACGGAAAAATTGTCGTAATTATCAGTGACCGTAACAGTAACATGTCACCAAATGAGGAGAATTTCATTACATCAAGAATCGAGGAACTTCTTGACGATGAAGGTGTTATTTTTTGGTGGAAGGGGAACAAACCGCAAAAACAAACTCCAAAACGTTCGCGGTCATTTGGACGGAAAAGAGCTCAAAAAGATAATAATGGTGCAGCAGTCACTGTAGCGGAAAGTAAGGCATGTCATCTATGCCCCGATGACTTTACCCTCCTATTTAAGGCCCGCCTGCACTATGGTGAGATTTCTCTTCAAGATGAAAATGAGAAGTGCGATGAAGATGAACTTCCCCCAGAGATCAAGGAAAGTTTGAGGAAAAAATGGCAATCGACTGCCGATGCAGAATTGCATGTTTTCCGAGAAAAAACAACTGGTGACTATTGAACTATTGTTAATTCCATTGCAACATCCCCAGTAAGTAAGGTGTATGAGATGTTCTTCACAACTTGAACAAATACCTTTCGTTGGCTGTAAGAAATAAACCTGAAAATGATATGGATCATGCGATATGAGTGTATTTAGAGAATGTGTAAAAGAGTAGCATCCACTGGTGTCAGCCATTAAGTCTTAAGGTGGAATGTTATCATTGGTACAGCTTAACTAGTTCATTTCCCTTTAATTCGTTAATTCTTCGGGAATCTCCACCCAGTTCATTTAAAAATTATTAAATGGGGGCCATCTGTGATTACCTCGTGCCACCTACTGCAGTATAGAGCCATTTACCAAAAGTTACATATCTAACCTTTTGGAATTCATTGAAAACTACATAATTACTTTGTAAGTTGGTTTTGAAGGTCAACATGAAGCGTAAACGCAATATAATTGAAACAAGATGTCTCCCCTTTAGAGGCGAATCTGTTATTTATCAGTAAGTTCAGACTTGAACAATAAACTGTTACGAACATATAATAAAACTGAAATGTAAGCCAATAAGACCATTATGGCTTGGTTGATCTCATTTCATCTGTTTTTTTTCTTCGATGTTACCGGATAATTTAGGCGGTTGACATAAAGAATGAAGTATTCGCCGAATGTTCTGATTTCCTGCCTACTTTTTATTTTAAGGAAAAATTATTCATACTTCAGTATTTATACATCTTTAATGATATATTCGATAGCAGTACCGTCAAAATTGAAAAAAACCCATAATTCATATGAAATTTCTTGAAAACTCAAGCTCAGTGGCAAATGCCATTTGAAAAGGTCAAAAATTTTATGCCTTAGAAGTTGTAAAAGAACATTATCATTCCCCCTGAGTATTCACTCGTTATTGGTTATGACGAACTCAACTTGGTGAAAAGTCTTACCTCAGTCAAATTATCCCTTCGTTTCATAACCGCAGCATCAAAGATAAACGTTTAAGTAACGGGTCGGTAATGCATTCAAAGTTTTTGTAAGTGACTGTATAATTGAGGTGCAATATAACGCAACTGTACAATATCTTATAAGCTTTTTTTTCGTAGAAATAACCAATTTGGACTCTTGGGTTGCACTACAGAAATTGCGTGACCTTTTTAATAATGACGTTTATTCTAGGAATCGAAACAAAACCGCAAGTTCATTTCTAAGAACGCATCCAACAAACTCGAAGACAAACAAACGAGTCGGAAAGCAATTCAGTTCATCCAGTAATCTAAAATTTCGCCACGAAAAATAAGCAATGTCCGAGAAGAAGCGCGTGCATCTTTTCAACTGCGATAACACTTACGATCTTACTGTCGTTAACACTTGGATTCTAGCAGTCCAAGAGAAAATACCTTTCACTTTTACGGTATCGAAACATTATTTCAGTCTCCGTGACATGTCTAAATTATGCGAAAACACCATTTCTAAACTTCACATTGATTTCGCTTTTCTTGTGGTTAATGCCGAAGAATCTCGTCTATTATTCAACGATAGTAAAGAAGAAAGCGGTTACACCAAAGTTTACAGAGCACTGCTCGACGCTACTGGTAAGTCTTCTCCACCGTCATGGCGGAAGTAATATTATGTTGATATTTTCTTGCTGACATCTTTATTCATGTTTTAGGGAGTTTGTTCGAGTAAGCCTACCTGTGCGATCGTAAATTGGCGTCATCGCCCCAAAAAATGGTTTAGCAGGCTGATTTTAACGTTCATTTACAATAAAAGCAAACCGAGCAAACTGTTCGCTTTCGTACTCCGATTTCTTGGATTGAAGATGTACAAACACTCAAAACCAGAATGAAATTTCTAGTGCAATTGCCTTCGCCATCTGGGGACAAGCTTTCGTTTGTGATCAGGGTAATACGAAAGACATGGCCATTGTGAATTAAACGTTGTGAAACGCTGTACATAAATTATAAGTCCAACCTGGTTGAGTAATCATTGTTATCTTTGAATACATTATATGAGTCAAGCTAAAAACACCCTGAAAGTAAGTTCACGCGTCGTTCATTCTACTTGCCACGAGTTTCTTTGAAAACAAACGCTAAACATTATTCATTGAGCAACTTGCACGAAAAGTTGTATTTCATTACTTGGAGGATAATTGAGTGCGCTCCAATTCCATAGTATACGGAATTATATTTTATTCGATTCAGTTTTCAGCGCAATCAAATCTATTGTCGAGACATTTGATCGGAGGCTGGATCTTTATATTTTTGAGGAGACATGGGCAACTTACAATTTCCAGACGATAAACACTTAATGTGAGCAAGAGATAAATCGAGTTAGGCCGCGTCTAACCTCGAGATCGGAGGGATAAGGTTGTTCGGAAAAGAAAGCAATAATTTCAATCGTGTAGTGTATTTATGATGAGCCCTGAAAACATCATAAGACGTTTAAGAGTGGATTAAAGGTTTGGTTTCTGATAATTTTTAAGGTGAGAAAGTCAGTGTGGTTATTGGTGGAGATAGCCATTACAAAAACCAAGAAGAGGAGTATCAAAATGTCTTATCACGCTGGGCACATCGGATTGTCAGTTCACAGCTCAAGGAAGAGTTTCGTGATGGGAGAAAAAGCTTCGTATTTTCTTGGAATGAAAAACACCGAGCAATCCACGAGCAGGCACTGCTGCATTTCCTTGATCCGAAGAAAGCAGGAGTCAAATTTGGTTGTCAATCAGAGATGCTCGCTAAACCAGATGCAGCTGGTGTTGTTGAGAAGGTACACACATTGTTCATGCGCAGTATATATAAGCAGCTTCAGTTTCGGGAGAGAGCCAAAACCTAGGACTGACCTACTAAGCAGAGTCCTATAAGTAAACTTCAGAAAGACTAATGTAGAAAGTCAGATGTAGCTAAGATGTTGTTTTACAAAGTTCCATGGCACGACCAAATGTACAAATCAAACTAGGAAAGAAAGTTTTGAATTGTACTTCCCTGGAAATTGAGCAGTAAGCCTCGACTCGATGCACACAACCCAGTTTTCCTATCACAGGTCTAAATATGTCGAATGGGAGACGGCATTGTATGAAAGTAACAAATGTCTACTCTGATTAAGAGTTTCCAAGGTATACCGGCCAGCAAAAATAGGTTGGGTCATACGATGGTCAAAAAATTCTTGGTAAAACGAATCAAAAAAGTTGACGAAAAAGAAGCGGGTTTTTAAAACACTTAACGATAAAAAAAAATGCGATAAAACATTTCGTAAAAGCATATTAAAATTATGTTGACGACGTTTCGACGTTCGGTTAACGTCATCATCGAGTCAAAGAGTGAAAGATAAAAAATGTTTAATTACTAAAATCTTTGCAATCGCAATCTTTGTCTCAACAAGCAGACTGATTCTATTCACGCAAAACTCTTTGTTTAAAAGAACATTCCATAAGCTATTGTCTTTTTAATATTTAAATATTTTTTATCTTCCACTCTTTGACTTGATGATGACATCAGCCAAACGTCGAAACGTCGTCAACATTTTTTTTATATGCTTTTACGAAATGTTTAATCGTATTTTATTATCGTTAAATGTTTAAAAACAAGTTGACATTGGCAAAAAAATATATATATTGTTGTGGACGTTTCGGCTGCTAGTGTCACCATCTTCAGCAGAGATACAAATGCAAATGTTTCATGGCGTCCTGCTTGATAGATATCCACAATGTGTGATAAAACTTAATCTCGAAGGAATTTTTTAAGTGTAACAATAGTCTCTAGAGTGTTTTTTATTGGCTCTAAAAATTCTTAATTTTATTGTATATGTTTGGTAGCATTATGTGTTCGTTTATAGCGTTTCTATCTCGCGTGGAATGCCAAGCTTCAAGAATTACTCTTTGTCGCTACGCCGATGACCTGTCAACAATTTTAACACTCTCCAAATCTATTTGGTGAATGTGAAGCATATGGTGTTTGGCCAACAAAAAGATTTCATTCAATGTTGCTATGGCTTTTGTGTTTTCTTTCACGCGTGTTTTTAGAGCGCGTGAAGGCGACAGTGTTAGCCGAAACGTCCAGAACAATATATTTTTTAGCCAATGTCAACTTTTTTTATTCTTCTTACCAAAAATTTTTAATATGCCTGTCTACACACCAAATATTTTCAACTTCACATGATGGTGAAAGGATTGTCTAAAACTAAGACGCTGAAAATCCTATCATTTAAGTGGCCTCAGGCAAGAAAATTAGATTGAACGCTGTGTGCGTCCTCTTTTCATTTGCATGGCGTAAGTCAAGGGAAAGTTAGAGGCTTGCTTGCTTTTAGCATTATTAAGGACACTTATTTTTTTCTTTGGCAGTCAATTTCCGCACTTAACATAGGAACTTGCGATGTTGTGGATTCCTCGACCAAGGAAAACGGAAAAGGTATAATTGCCCTAACTGTCAGTTAGTGAACGTGACTACTATCACAAGAAAGGGCAGCTGGGCCAGGTTGTTCGAAAGGAGGTTAACGTTAATCTACGATTAATAGTTAACCTTGGCTCTTATTTCTCGTGTTGAAGAGCACTTATAAGAGCTAGGGTTTTGTTGCCGATTTTATCTCAATATGACTTGAAACTATTTGGAAAAAAATACAAAAGAAAAATTCATTCACAAAGCTATTAAATTCAGTTGAAAATTATACTAATCCCGTGATAGGTTAGTCGTGCTTTGAACAGCCCGGCCCTGCTAATGAATTGGATGCCATGAGTAGATTCAGATCTTATGATCAGTCAGTCTGAAATTGACACTGCACTATTAGCTCGGCTTGGGTGACTCATATCTTCACTACTGGCCTGTTCTTAGGAGTGAGTATTTTATCTTTTAAAAATTGTGTTTCTTTTTTTGGGGAGCAGGACCGTCAAATTCAAGAAATACTCCCAAACAACTTCAGCAACAAGAAGCAGGAAAAAAGAATCAGTTATTAAACAGGCATAAAACTCAATATCAACATGTTTTGATAATGTCAACATTTTATAGGCATTAACTAGTGAGTTGACAAGCGAATCATGCCTTAGATATAGGTGAAATGAATTAGATATTAAACGACTGAAAGCAAAGAAGTCACTGGTGCTTTGGCATTTTTTTTCTTTTTAATTAGTAATATGTGCATGATTTTCGGGGGGGGGGAAATGCACATGAAATTACATTTCATCCTGGACTTCAATCACATGTCCACTATATGTCCAATATCGAGTATCTGTCTTCTTCTCAGGCGTGGTGGATTTCCTGGTTCTCTGTGGTGACCAATCAGCCGTGACAGTTATTAGAAACATGTACCCCTCAAGCATGCTTACTCCTTCTGACATACATGTTGGCAGCCCCAAAGAGCTGAAATCTCATCTGCCGAAGAGTGCCTCTGTGTCGTTGTGTGCCATTGGGCTCCAAGCGAGTGATTTAAAAGAAATTGCATCGTCAAACGAATGGGAGAAATCTGACTTTGGAGAACTTGTGAGGACTGTTCAAAAAGCAGCTGGTAAGAAAAGTCACAGAAAATGTAAACGACCCACTATAGGGTCAAAATGGGGTGATGACTTTTATGGCTATCGGCTGAAATTTTGATCAATTTACGGCTAACGGTTAATATCTTTCCAACGTGGTCACCAGAAAAATTTTCACGGTTAACATTTGTTACGACTTACGTTTAAAATTTGTCGATTTTTACGCGGCCTAATTGCCGTTTTAATACTAACAGTTAACCGCATTGAGTCTCTCTTGCATGGTAGAGTGAATACCTAATAGGGGTCCTTCCAGATCTTCTCCAGCCTGTTAGACCTCTGTTACAGGCTCAATTTTATAAACGGAAGATGTAGCTGTTAGCTTTGGTCTTCTAAATACCCAGTAAGACTCATCCTGATTTTTTAAGGGAGGGTTTTAGTTCAATTTCAGTTCGATAACCAACGATGATGGCCGGATGATCGATTTTTCCTCTTAACTATTAATAAACAATATCTTCACCAGGCCACTAGAGGGCTCTGTTTAAATAAAATCTACTTTGATATATCATTTTATGTGATTTAAATTATGAATTTAGATCGACGGAACATTTAAAATCTCCTGTTTTAAAAGATATGGGAATATTGAAGAATGATAATTTCCTGTAAAGTTACGTTTATTGAATGTTATAATAGCAGGTCTCTCTTTGACGTATTTTTACCTTCTCTATATCCAGACAAAGTGGTAGTCGTGATAATGTACTCAGAGATAACCGCGGAGACGTTGCCACTACCACAGAGCGAAGAAGTCCAAGTAACTGAAAAAGTGGAGTTGCTACTTGGCGAGAAAGGCATTGTCCTTTGGTGGAGAGGACGCCCTCGCCAGACTACAGGCTGACAGTGAAAAACGTCATAGGCCATCAGAACTGAGACGAAAATCAGAAGAACCAAGTAATTTACAATCTTAAACCGAGGTTTTGTTTTCAAGTGTGCTGAAAGTTTCTTTTTTTTATTTACTTTGCGGTTACTTTGCTCTATTGTCAAGGACACGATTTTTTTCCAGAGCCGAAAAAATCAATTAGGAACTATTTGTGATTTACTAAACATGACAAAGCTAACCTAAGTTTTTAAAGAAGAAGAAGTTACGAAATCCGATTTCATTTGACGTCACTTTTTGATCGAAAAATGTATACTCACATTATATTGGAATACAGAAACAATCGCAAAAGTGTTGAGCAACACTTCAGAAGTCAATTTCCTGACGGAAACTTAACAGTCGCAAGAGAGTGTTTTTGCATGAGCGACTTATGTAAATTTCAAGTAGAAAGAAAGCTGCTTAATTAAAAGTCCATTTTTCGTCTCCTTATTGGATTCTGGTCTTGATAGCTATGAAAAGCTTTCTATAAGCTGTGTGGCCATAAAATAAAATAGTACACCTGGAGTATCACAGCTCCAATTTGTAGCCCCTAAAAGTTATCACGGATAATGTATAGATTTGGCCAAGCCTAAAAGCGGAGCTCTTGTAAGTTTATTTTCCAGCCCTTCGTAATACTTAATAAAAACTGTAATTAAACTCTTCAGCACTGGCTGTCATGGAGTTTCTTTAAGAGGGATTTAGAGACCAGTTGGGGGGGTGGGGATTGAGGGAAAAGTTGACGAGGTCTGGGACCTGGGGACGATACTCTCACAACTTACAAAGCGATCAACAGGCATACTACTTAGCGGTATCTTCAAACAACTTAGGACCGTCGTCGTTCTCGATGTCTTGAGAAAATTTTCGAAGATATAGGGGATGTTTTCTTCTTCAGATGAAGTGCATGATATAAGCATCAGCTGAAATTATATTCTATTGAGCGTGACTTATAATTTCGATTTGGGAAAATGAGCCAAAATTTAAAGAAACGACGGTAAACTACTTTGCGTTAAGATATCACTAGTCGATTGAAGTGTATACACGCGAACACATTGATTCAGTGAAACAAACGCCAAAATCCTTTGTGCTTCTCTCATATCTTCTCTTGAAGTTTCCAGGTATGACTGCTTGCCCCACCGTTTTTCCCTAACGTTTCAAACTCCTCTGTTTAGCGTAGAAAATTAAAAAGAAAAGTAATTTTCAACCCGTGTCTGAACCTGTAATTTTTGTAAAACTTTTTTCGCTTTTGACTGTTCTTGTTTCATGATTGTCCTCTGGCTGGAAATACACGACGTTTTTTGAGATTTTTTTCTGTTATTTAATTCGATAACCGCTGCTGTAACTGTATAAAAAGTGGGTGTCTTTAAGAAAACTTGATATAACCTGGATTTCATTTTTACATAACAGAAATCAATTTTAAACATCAATCAAGTTTTCTCTTTAGTTTAAAAGTTGAGTTGATGTTGTTATTGGCTATATTAAATAAGTTGAAAGCTTTAGATGGTATTTTTTCATATTTGCAACAATTGAATTTACTGGAAATGTTGAGTTGTTGCAACATGTTAACATGAAAATCATGAAATATTACTCGATAAATTGAACTTTTACGGTTTCCGTGGATTGATAAATGACTGGTTTCAATCATATTTAAAAAATAGAACACAAACAATTCAGATTGGAGAGCACTTATCAACAAAACTTATCTCTCCCTGTGGTGTCCCCCAGGGATCAGTCCTTGGACCTCTTCTATTTTTACTTTACATAAATGACATTCACCTTTGTTCTGATAAACTAAAATTTTATCTCTTTGCGGATGATACTAATATACTTTATGCTGATAAGAATCTTAAGGCGATCGAGCAAACGGTTAATGTAGAGTTGAATAACGTACATGACTGGTTAACTACAAATAGGTTGACATTGAATACAAAAAAATCAAATTTCTTAATTTTTCGTCCTCGTCAGAAAAAAATGCATTTTTCTCCACAAATAGGTATTTTAGATTGTGAGACAAACCGAAGAGTTAGTTTAGAGCAAAAAAGTTATATCAAATATCTAGGCGTTTTAATTGATCAAAATTTGTCATGGAAAAACCATGTTGACTCTGTTATCGTAAAAATAAGTAAAACAATTAGGGATGATTGCAAAGCTGAGGTACTTCGTTCCCTCTACTGTCCTTGTAAATATTTACAATTCATTAATTCTACCTTATATAACTTATGGACTCCTTGCCTGGGGCAATGCGTCCAATGCTTATTTAAACAAGATTTTAGTTCTTCAAAAGCGAGTTTTGCGCCTAATCTATTTCACCGATCGAAGAGAGCATGCCATCCCTTTATTTGCCAAAGCAAAAATTCTGCCTGTTACGTTCCTATATTATGAAGCCGTAAGTAAACTTATGTTTGATGTGCACAACCAGAGGGCTCCCATTAATATTTTGAAACTATTTACTAAAACATCTCATATTCATACCTACAATACTCGATCATCCAAATCGCAGCTCTTTAGTACAAAGTACTCTAGACTTAACCTACAAAAAAAGGCTTTCTCGCGTGTTGGTGTCAAAATTTGGAATAAGATACCAAAAGAATTCAAAACGTTATCAAAACATTCCTTTAATAAACAAATAAAAACGTCTTTATTTCAGATACTAGATAATGAAGATTCTTATCTTGATGTTGAAAAGATCTCCCCTAAACTTAAGGACTGCATAATTAAAACAAATTGATCCGATTGCTTTCAGTACTAATTTATCTGCTTCTATACTTTATTGAACAACTATTGATGTATTTACCAGTTATGCTTCTCTTTATAATTTAACAATATCTAACTATTTAGTTTTTAATTTTCTTTATATATTGTAAATATTTGTTGACGATTGACCCGCCTCGAATAGCAAATTTGCTATCTGCGGGTCAACATAATCTAAATTATTTTGTAAAAAAAGAAAAATAAAGTGTGTGTGTAAAAATAAAGTATGAAACGCAACAATACATTTTATTGATATGTAAAAAGTTTTCAATTGGCTATGTACTGGCAAGTCTTTATATTATATTTTAACCCAACCATTTTCCACACCTTTTAAACACTATTACAAAATAATTAGTTAGGGAAATGGTATATACACCATGTTTGAAATGCCATGTCCATAATAAGCTAACAGGATTGAGGATGGTACATGTGGGAATAGGCTCTCTTGTCTGTATCACTAATTTGCTAATCGCTCCTGTTCGCAATGTTCTGATGAGAATGAGCTGTCAGGGCAAAGGAACTGAGGATTTTAGCAGGCAGTGCTTTCTTTCAAACATGGAAACATAATGAAAGCCATACTTATGCCTAATAACTCATTCTTATTCTGATAAACTAGTTTTAATAAGGGTACAATATTTTATTACATAAATTTAATGCATAGGCTGTGCACAAAACTTAAATTTGACTCTAATTTTATAGCCAATACCAGTCTATCCACATAATAAAATGTTAGGAGGATCAGAGGAAAAAATAATGTGCCATACATCTGCAAGTTTGCTTAGCTTGCTCATTCTGTTACATGTGAAAACATTAAATGTTACTCACATATTCAAATAGTTACCTGAATCAAAAGAGATCATTTTTTTAATAACCTGCTTCCTTTAATTGTGCTCCAGAAATGGTAAATGATTTTGAAGAGAAAGGAAGAAAGTTCTTGAAACACACTATGTTAAATGAATTTTAATTACGACGGCAACAAAAACATCAGTGAAGCTATAATAGCAATTACCTTTGCAGGTGAACAAACCACAACGAAGCATGATATGAATAAATTTAATCTCACCCAGTTTTAATGTAGAATCCAAAATCTAATTAACTTACGGGTGAATAGGAAAAAGCTCGATGTGTTTTTCCTGCCTCTGTCATTCTAAATATCACAAATCAATCATGCCACCACCTCAGTGGGATTTTTTTGATGATGTTTACTTTTTCTTGTCGACATCCATTTTTAGTATCTATCTTTTACCAACATCTGAGAAGAATTAAGTCCACACTGGCAATTTGACATATTGCAGGCAAACCCTACCACTGATTAGATTTTATTTGATCAAAAACGTGAAGGGCAATAGAGGAAATTAGCCAGCACAATTCAAGTTTCCTTTCCTAAGTATTCTGTGATTTTGTGTTGTGTTTTGCAAATATTGTGTTGTGCGCAGCAATGAAATTTAGTTTGCGCATATGACAGAAGAAAATTGCTACTATATGAAGTGGTCTACCTGTAGAGCCCAGTCTTCAAATACGTCATGTGTCTTTCATGACACAAAGTTGCAAAATTGCGCAATAATTCTGTCATGCAATGTGCAAAATTGTTTCGCAAGGTTGATTCTTTCGTCCGTTTATATCTTCGTTTGTGCAGCATGGATTCTGTTGGCATAAGGCCTTCTGTAGTCCGTATTCTTTTTCTTGGGATGTTGAAACTTCTCAGGCAGATTCAAACTACTTATCAAAGTATATTCCGTTTGCGGTAGACTTACGCTTGAAGGAACTGAGCTACTCGCTCTCCCCTCCTCTCCCCCCTCCCCCATTCCCCTCTCCCCGCCCCAACCCTTAACACGGCAATCTCTATCCTTAGGTTTTCCTCTTTTTTTACTAAGTAAAAACAAATTTAAAGAACCTTTAAAAAGACAAGGAGAATTATTCCCAAAAGGCGTGATTTGGGGCTCATCGCGTCTATAAATATGATCATGCTCGAGACATGCTATCAGAAGCTTCATTGGTTTCTCCTAGGGCATCATTTGAAATAACCCCACGCCGATCCATTTCGAAACTTGACTTCATATCCAAATGAAACCGCTAGTTTTTCCCCCCACTAAAAAATTCTGCAGCACTTTGGTTGACATTACAGGTGGCTCAGTTTCGCTGTACAGTGTGAATGGTTCGTTGTACGTTTGTTAGGTGGGAACGACACGGACAGTTGTGCGGCGTTGTTGTCAGCTGAAGGTCTCAAAAAGTGTTGGTCACTTGTGCATAGTGAGGACCACACTCATCAAGACGACCTCTCTTCCTAACTGGAGTTAATGATGCATCTTATTTTCAGTGGAACCATATTGCTGCTGTCTGCTTCATTTCCCTGAGAATATATTGAATTCCATGTGTGCGAAACCACACTCCAAAACTTGCTGCTACACTGCATGTACGAGTCCATTACAATTATCAATTTATGAAACGAAGCTTATATCCCTACATATTTCCCAGAGATTTTTAAAGACGAAATGTTGCCCACAACAAGATTACTTCTCTCAGAGGGTAAAATTCCAAGCAAATGCCATCATTGTTACTTACTTTGCGTGCTGCGCTGGAAACTCGTGAGATTGAACTGGCTCTAACGACCTCTTACGTGCAGATATAGTTTGCAGGAAGTATTCGCATACGGGGAGAATAAGAGCGATCTCTCTAAAATAAGTTAACAGCACAATATAATAAAACACTCCAAAAAGTTTATTTGTAGCAAGCTATAACGATCAGTCTTCTTCATTGAAAATATGCAAGATATACCTTTAAAAGCATTCTTCACAGAGGCGAAAAATAGATATTTTGGTATCGCGAAGATTTACCAAGCCTTCGTTTGCTTTTGAACGAAAGCCGCTATAATCTAAGGCAAGCCTTTCTTTAGTCAATCAGGAATGCAACTACTGAAACGTAGATGTTGATCAAATGTCTGTCGAAAGCGTCATTTATTGCCTCAGAGAACAGAACTTGGAGTGGATCAAATACTCTACGAGGCAGCCAATAAAACATTCTCCATTTCCAAGCTGCTTCACCGCTTAGTTGAAATACATATACTGGATTGCATTCCTCAAGAAAAGGTGGAACTATATGTATAAGAAGAGGGTTGATCGGGGGTTCTATGAGCTCTGAAAAGAGCTCCCAGCCACGGTCATTTTTTCTTCGCTTATTTATTATCGCATGGACTATTTCCATAAAGCATCTTTTGCCCTAAGATAATTTTTAAAACTCTCGGTAAATCGTCTATTTTACAAATGAGTGGTTTTCTGGAAGAGGCCACTGTTTTTTAGTTTTGACAGCCATTGTTATTCAATCGTGGGCTGAAAACAACGGTGTCGAACTCGAAACGCGCCATTTTCGAAAGGAACTTCGACTTGAAATTTTAAAACTGTGAGTAATACTGGCTCTCGTACGCGTTCACCAATGTTTAAAGTTAAAATGGATTCTGTCCCAGTAGAGATTCATATTCCATTTCCCGTTCTTATATTTTTGAGGTTGGTTTGAGTCTTTTGAAATCACCCTTCATGCTAAAACTGTCCTTTTTTCGTTCATACTTTCTCAAACTTTCTCTTTTTACGCTTTAATTAAAGATAAACCCCTCCGTTCTTCTTTTAAAACCCTTCCTTGGGTTTCTAACCTAATGCTCCTGGCAACAGGGAAAGTGGGTTTTATCAATGCTGCTGCGCTAGTTTCTGCCCTTTTCTCTCTTATTCTGGGCTTTCAAGGCGCGGTCGCATTCAAATTTTCCCGCTTTAGTGCTCATGATTAACTTATAATGTCCACGTATTCTGCGCCATGGAAGTCATCCAGATTTGTCAGATGTCATTTCTTTACGCAAAGAAACATAAATCGTTTGATCCAAACTTCTTAAGTGATTCGTGGGATATTTCATGGTTTACTACTCGAAAGCTATGACAAGAGCATATCTTTCATAATATTCCGTATCGATCATTGTTTCTTTTAGAATCCTGCAAGGGAATTATTCCTTGAGTAATTCATTTCTCAAGTATTCCATATCACTATAAAACTATAATGAGGCCACTAGAAAATTTTCGTATATTGAAAATGAAAAAATTCCGAAGCCCCTTCTGCCAAATTAAAATATAGCATCCCTTAATTAACCCTTGAACTGCGTTCTATGATTAAAATTTTAGTGAGCTATGAGGGATACACAGAAGATCATGGCCGCGAATGTCTTTTTGGTCAAGTCAAAAAAGAACAAATTAAATTGAAGTGATAATTCAAGATGGCGTCCTACCGTGCTCGGCCAGGGCCATGGAACATAAGTTACTACAAAGACTTTAATGTTTTAGAAAACCATTCGCATCGAAGTCTCAAAGAATTCAAACTGAACAATACCTACTGTTCTTTTCGTGGCGTCTTAGCCTCATTAATTCTTTTCAAATACCTGGTCCCCAGTTTAAGCTTATTCAAAGATAACATCGCTGACGTATTTATCCAGAGAACTGAATTCCGCGTATTTTGCATATCAGCACAGAGTCATCTAAAGAACATGGCCTAAACGAATTGACCTAGCCTTAGAATCCTCCGTCATTCTTATAGGAGTTAAACTAATAACAGAATAAACAGCAGATTGTGGCTCAACCACACTCGCTTTCGACAAACGGACACAGACGTGCCTGAGCGTTTCGTTTGAAAAAGTAAAACCGATAACAATAAAATCAGACACGATTATGATTAATTTGATGTCGGACAACTTACCCCCGTGTTGATGGTTATGATCTGCCAAGTCTTCTTCGCGGCAGACTAAAGCTTAGAGGCGAAAGGCTTTTCTTGTTTGTAACAGACAGGAACAGATAACCATAAATTCCGCCAGACTTATACAGCTCACAACGATAGATAGCGTTATTCCTGATCAGGTGATCTCGGAATAACTAGTAACGCCCAACTGACACATGGACTAAGGCAGTCACTTCTCGCCAAACTTTGAGCTCCTTGAAATCCCGGATGTAAGCCCCTCCTTTTACTTCTCAAGGGGTTATTCATCAGCAAAATAACAGTTTGATATGCTGTAGCGGGAAAATGTCCAACGCTGTATTCAAAGGTAGCTAGCAGGGCCGTTTACTATCAGAAAATCAGACGATCGTAAATTTGATTCAACGGAAGAGACTGGTACCGAAGAAGTTTTGTTCTTGGAATAAAAAAGGTCACGTAATTTCGGGGAAATCACACTTCCGCTTTTGTCGAAGGAGATAGTGTTGAAGAAGCGGCGATTCTTTTGAGGTGTGAGACTACAGAAGAAAATTGTTTTACAATGGGAGGAAATGAATCTAAAATTGTAAGTATAGATGCACTTTATAACTTTTACGTTCACCAAATAAACTTTGACCAACATTGCAAGCGTGCTTCGCTCTTCCCTTCGTTTGCAAATGAACTGGTTCTCTGGCGCGTCAAATTTCAGGAATAACTGGTTACAGTATTCGTAAAAAATACAATCAAAGCGATCAGGCTTAGTCGTAAATTTAAGAAAAGCAACGCAGAGATTAAAATACTATTAGTTCTGTGGAGTCATTTCTATTAGAGATCAACTTAACTCTCAGAACATGGCAAACTTAGCAATTCACGGTACAGACGATACTTCCCTCAATTGAAAACGGCGAAAGCGAAAGACGTGAATATTTAAAAAAAAATCGATCAAGAATTGCCTGCGTTATAATTATGGACAGAAGAAAATAGAGCCAGTGAATGTTATTTAGCGCCTACCTTTATTAAGAAAACGATAAAAAAATGAAAAAGGGTCAGCAAAATAAAGAAGTAACTGATGGTCTAAAGCGAAAGTAAATTTAGCAGCTTCCTTTGACTTCTGGGTAACTCGTGTTCCGGTATGGCAAATTCTTGGAACCAGTAAAATTACGCATCAATGTATTTGGATTATTTAATATTTCGACAAAATAGCTGGTAGGTTTTGATACTGAAAATATAAATTTGCACATTTTCCCTCGAAAGTTCTTAAATCTGCCTAACCTTGTTGGTGCGACGTCCTCAGAATATTTTTACAATTCTCTAGTCACGCAATTTTGTTAAAGAAAGTCACGCGGTGGCTGATTGTTTGCCTCGCTTCCCTTGGCAAAAAACAGTCAATACTGTGCTCAATGGAACAATTTTACAAACTACATTCGTAAAGATTTTGGTTGAACAAGCTTATCATTGGTCAATAATACGTGTACTTTTAAAGAACCTCATTGGTTAATAAAATGATACGATCGTGGTAATGCATATCGTCCTGTGATGTTTTTATTATTCATAAGATCTAAAATCTGTCGAAAAGTTTCATTTTTTGGGTTTCAAGATGTTGGAAGAAGAAATTAGAGGATACAATTGTGATTGTTTTTGCAAAACTTCATTTGACTTTTTGTAACTGCCTTTTCTCCAAAAGTCAAAGTTAAGTCAATCCGGTGCGTGAGGCGCACTGTACTAAATATTTGATGGATGATAACCCTGGGCGTGACATATTCATTACTGTTGTCAGAGAATTTGTGTTTGGTGCTAAGTAAGCTGGTTTTTTCTTTTTCTTTTTTTTTTCGATGAAGAACTATGAAACAGTGGACAGAACAGATCCCAGCGCACGTGCGCAAGGCGAGAAGAGGTCTCAAGAGGAAAATGAGGAGAGAATGAGCGAATTGCGTGACAAGATGGAAAAAGACCGTGCGCTGGCGTTACGCAAAGCGAAGGGACGTGCCTTGAACGAAGACGGGGCACAGAGGATGCGTTTAGAAAAACAACGACGTGAAAGAGAAGAAAATGCAAGAAGATTGAAAGAGGAAGAGGCGTTCCTTCAACTCAAACTTGAACTGATGATGTACGACTTTCATATTCGCCCAAGGATCAGCAAAGAATCTTTCACAGGTCTGCAGGTGGACGACGTTGATCTAATTCGCATTGCTTTGATCGGGCCTACGGGTTCTGGGAAAACTAGTTTTATAGGTAAGTACAAATTTTATCTCTTTGAATCAACCATCAACTGCTTCCAAATGCTATCATCAAGGATGGCCAGTATCATTGGGCTTGTTAAAACACTAGTTGGCTTTTACCATCATTGAGGTTTGGAGACAAAGAACAAGATTTTGTGAGTAACGATTTTGGAAGAAGTATCCGCTGTAGCGAGAGAAAAAAACAAGTGAAATGTCGCGCTGGGGAGCATGAAAGTGCCCGCATTTCCGTAATAGCGAGAGTCCGTAATGACGGGAGTTTATTTCAGTCATTTCTTTATGCGTTTCGCCGGGGGGCTGGCTTTTGTCCGCTATGGCGGGGTGTCCGTAATAGCGAGGTGTCGGTCGGGCGACATTCGTCTTTATATAATCTTAAAGAGACACGACGATCGTCTTACAAAGAAACTATATTGGCGCGGCGAATCGAGTGAAGGCAAGCGTGCGCACATCATGAAATATTTTTTAAATTTATTTCCAAGGTACTTTACAGCGAGCCCTCGGAGAAGCCGAACAGAGTGCCTTTGAGCAAGGCACGGGAAGTGAAGGAACTATTTTGCTCGAGGAATACTATGTGCACAAGAAGATTCGGATGATTGACACCAGAGGGTTTTTTGAGAGTGACGAAAAACTCTTGGATGAGTGCCTGAGGATCATGTCGGGAAGGTGAGAGTTCAATAATGATAATAACCTTGATGATAATAACAATAACATTGACATAAGCGATTACGATAACGATAACAATCATCATAATAAAAATGATAGAAGTAATAATAATAATAATAATAATAATAATATGTCTTTCTTTTCTTATTTCAACTTCCTTCAGGGTAGAAAAAAAGGATGCAATTTTTCAACCTCAACTTCGACCTTTATTTCTATTTTAGGAGATCAGGCAAAGCCACGTATAGCCATAGGGGGAAATGAGCATGGAGCATCCTCTCTTGCTTAACATCAGTGTTTTATTTGAGGTTAATGAAATGAGAGGCACCTTCATATTCAAGATGGGTATATGTAGGGCCTATGAGTAGGACTTCTGGCGGGAACATTGCAAAACTGTGTTAACTAGCCCTAGTTAACACAAAATCCACAATCCAGCGTACAAGAAAGGGGGGATTCCCCTTTCCCCTGTTCCCTTGTAATGGCCCCCGTTCGCCGCCTCTCACGTTTTTCAATCTGAATAACAACAAATGCTCAATCGCTTGTTCCGTTTTTATTCTTATCTAGAATCCGTCCAGGAGAAGAAGTTGTGCGAAATTCTGACAAATCCAACGCAGCAGCCAATCAAGAGCCTACCCATCCGGTGAGAGTTAGACAACATCTTTCAAGATGCCCACATGCTGTTGTCTTTGTTGTCAAAGCAAACGACCCGCGTTTGAAAGACGGCAATTACAAGGAAACTCTAAAGAAAATCAGAGAGTATTTCAGAGAAGATGGTAAGTAGAGATAAAACTTTGAAGATCATTCCCATGAATGCACATTCCCCAGTGAAATCAGAGACAGGTGATACTCTTTTCACTCTGCCTAAATCTTTCTTGCGAGAGTCATTACGGTACATTACGGTACATTTAAGCCTAGCGATCGAAAATTACGCGAGTGGGCTAAGACAGACTTGCATTTAAGCAACATGAGAGCGCAGCTTTGGGATTGAGATTATGAGGGGGGAAGGGGGAGGCAGGTTTCTTTGGCGCCCAAACTAAAGACGTGGTTGAACATTTTGAAAATGTTCCTGTCATGGATTTATCTCCTGAAACACTGATAAGTCTGAAAACTCTCAGCTCACTTAACAGACTGTGCTCCAGAGTTTAGTAGACTTCCACTTTGTGGGAACCCCCGAAAGGAGCATCTGAGCGATGTTGTGGACGTCCCCACCAAACCCCACACCTACTCCCCTGAGCCTTTTTCTACGCCTCCGCCTTTTCTCCATCAATCGAGCGCCTGACACAGGCTAGCTGCTAGTGATATGGTACAAAATGTAATTATATTTACCGTAACCTTTCAGGTTATGCTCCTGTGACTGTAATCACCTACCTGGACAAGCTTAAAGATGAGAAGGAAAAGGATGACGCTTTTGACCAGGCCTCCTGGGCGACCGGTAGCCCCTGTGAGAAGACCTACTTCATTGCAAATTACACGCACGTTCGAGATAAGCGGTCTGATGCTATAGATCGAGCCGCCCTTGACATCTTGGATTCTGCTCTGTTGTCTGCCGAGAGGTTTATCAGAATCCGTAAACAGCGAGAGAAAAATAAGATGGAGAGAGATGTGGTGGCAGGAGGTAACAGAGAGAGAATGAGCGAATTGCGTGACAAGATGGAAAAAGACCATGCGCTGGCGTTACGCGAAGGGAAGGGACGTGCCTTGAACGAAGACGGGGCACAGAGGATGCGTTTAGAAAAACAACGACGTGAAAGAGAAGAAAATGCGAGAAGATTGAAAGAGGAAGAGGCGTTCCTTCAACTCAAACTTGAACTGATGATGTACGACTTTCATATTCGCCCAAGGATCAGCAAAGAATCTTTCACAGGTCTGCAGGTGGACGACGTTGATCTGATTCGCATTGCTTTGATCGGGCCTACGGGTTCTGGGAAAACTAGTTTTATAGGTAAGTACAAATTTTACCTCTTTGAATCAACCATCAACTGCTTCCAAATGCTATCATCAAGGATGGCCAATATCATTGAGCTTGTTCAAACTCTAGTTGGCTTTTACCATCATTGAGGTTTGGAGACAAAGAACAAGATTTTAACAACTCTAATACAGTCGACTCCCTCGGGGACACCCGCGGAGGGAAATTTGGTGTCCGTAATGGCAAAAGTCCGGCGGGGTATGAGAGAAAAAAAATTGTTTTGTCTCTCAACATCTGAAATAGTATGTAACTACGCAAACGTAAAGTTTCTCAAGTGGCCTCATGATCCAGCCGCAGGCAGGAAATTCTCATGTTCACACCCAATTGGAGAATGGTTTCTTTATTTTCCTTTATAGTAATGTCGCTTTATATTTTGTGAGTAACGATTTTGGAAGAAGTATCCGCTGTAGCGAGAGAAAAAAACAAGTGAAATGTCGCGCTGGGGAGCATGAAAGTGCCCGCATTTCCGTAATAGCGAGAGTCCGTAATGACGGGAGTTTATTTCAGTCATTTCTTTATGCGTTTCGCCGGGGGGCTGGCTTTTGTCCGCTATGGCGGGGTGTCCGTAATAGCGAGGTGTCGGTCGGGCGACATTCGTCTTTATATAATCTTAAAGAGACACGACGATCGTCTTACAAAGAAACTATATTGGCGCGGCGAATGGAGTGAAGGCAAGCGGCGCACATCATGAAATATTTTTTAAATTTATTTCCAAGGTACTTTACAGCGAGCCCTCGGAGAAGCCGAACAGAGTGCCTTTGAACAAGGCACGGGAAGTGAAGGAACTATTCTGCTCGAGGAATACTATGTGCACAAGAAGATTCGGATGATTGACACCAGAGGGTTTTTTGAGAGTGACGAAAAACTCTTGGATGAGTGCCTGAGGATCATGTCGGGAAGGTGAGAGTTCAATAATGATAATAACCTTGACGATATTAACAATAACATTGACATTAGCGATTACGATAACGATAACAATCATCATAATAAAAATGATGGAAGTAATAATAATAATAATAATAATATGTCTTTCTTTTCTTATTTCAACTTCCTTCAGGGTAGAAAAAAAGGATGCAAATTTTCAACCTCAACTTCGACTTTTATTTCTATTTTAGGAGATCAGGCAAAGCCACGTATAGCCATAGGGGGAAATGAGCATGGAGCATCCTCTCTTGCTTAACATCAGTGTTTTATTTGAGGTTAATGAACTGAGAGGCACCTTCATATTCAAGATGGATATATGTAGGGCCTATGAGTAGGACTTCTGGCGGGAACATCCCTTTGCAAAACTGTGTTAACTAGCCCTAGTTAACACAAAATCCACAATCCAGCGTACAAGAAAGGGGGGATTCCCCTGTTCCCCTGTTCCCTTGTAATGGCCCCCGTTCGCCGCCTCTCACGTTTTTCAATCTGAATAACAACAAATGCTCAATCGCTTTTTCCGCTTTTATCCTTATCTAGAATCCGTCCAGAAGAAGAAGTTGTGCGAAATTCTGACAAATCCAACGCAGCAGCCAATCAAGAGCCTACCGATCCGGTGAGAGTTGGACAACATCTTTCAAGATGCCCACATGCTGTTGTCTTTGTTGTCAAAGCAAACGACCCGCGTTTGAAAGACGACAATTACAAGGAAACTCTAAAGAAAATCAGAGAGTATTTCAGAGAAGATGGTAAGTAGAGATAAAACTTTGAAGATCATTCCCATGAATGCACATTCCCCAGTGAAATCAGAGACAGGTGATACTCTTTTCACTCTGCCTAAATCTTTCTTGCGAGAGTCATTACGGTACATTTAAGCCTAGCGATCGAAAATTACGCGAGTGGGCTAAGACAGACTTGCATTTAAGCAACATGAGAGCGCAGCTTTGGGATTGAGATTATGAGGGGGGAAGGGGGAGGCAGGTTTCCTTGGCGCCCAAACTAAAGACGTGGTTGAACATTTTGAAAATGTTCCTGTCATGGATTTATCTCCTGTAACACTGATAAGTCTGAAAACTCTCAGCTCACTTAACAGACTGTGCTCCAGAGGTTAGTAGACTTCCACTTTGTGGGAGCCCCCGAAAGGAGCATCTGAGCGATGTTGTGGACGTCCCCACCACACCCCACACCTACTCCCCTGAGCCTTTTTCTACGCCTCCGCCTTTTCTCCATCAATCGAGCGCCTGACACAGGCTAGCTGCTAGTGATATGGTACAAAATATAATTATATTTACCGTAACCTTTCAGGTTATGCTCCTGTGACTGTAATCACCTACCTGGACAAGCTTAAAGATGAGAAGGAAAAGGATGACGCTTTTGACCAGGCCTCCTGGGCGACCGGTAGCCCCTGTGAGAAGACCTACTTCATTGCAAATTACACGCACGTTCGAGATAAGCGGTCTGATGCTATAGATCGAGCCGCCCTTGATATCTTGGATTCTGCTCTGTTGTCTGCCGAGAGGTTTATCAAAATCCGTAAACAGCGAGAGAAAAATAAGATGGAGAGAGATGTGGTGGCAGGAGGTAACAGATTTTACCTTAGCTTTTGGTAAATGTGAGAAAACGAAATGGATGCTTAATGTATGTTACTCCTAATCCGAGCAGTATATGCAGAACAATTTTTTACGATAAGTCCCGTATATGGCCCCAGCCATCAACGAGTTTTCTGTAGCTAAGCGATAGAGCATTCCGCAAGGAGGAATCGAAGGTTCCAATACGCTTTGAAGACATTTTTTTTTTTTTTTTACACTCGACAAATATGTTGAACATATGTCTTCTTGGCACCGAAAAAAATCACGAATAGTATTGGTAACGTGGTGGGCATGGGAGATGAAAGCAAATCAGGATACAGATAGAGAGTTGATGTTTTTAGAATCTTCAGGCTTTTAGAATTCATATTATGATAATAACCGACAAAAATGCTTAATGTGACTCAAGAGAGATTACTGGTTGGCAAGCTAAGCACAACGTTTTACATCAATATTCAACGACAAAAATGAAATCTAGATTTTCTCACTTACTCCAATCCTTGAAGTGCACCAAAAAAATAGTTGTCTTCCACTAAAGATTCAAAGAATTTAATTTTAGAGTACAAACGGCTAAACACAAACGGCGAGTGTGCCTTTGTTGTTAATGTCCTCCTCAACTGCTCCTCAGTGCCCCCTTATTTTTTCCGTCGTCAGGACCATCCCTTAGTGGGGAAACCATTGAGCAGTTCTTAGCCCGTCTGCAGCATAAACACTGGTCTGACCAGGGTAAGATGAAAACTTTGAAGGAACACCTGAAGAAAGAAGAGATCAACACCCTAGCGGTGCTGAAGGAAATGTGGGAAGATATCAAGTCGAGTCTGCCATTGTCCATTGGAATGAAGATAGTCTTGGAAGAGGAGATGCAGAGCCTGTGAAAAGAACTATGCACATACAAAAAATGATTTTATTACGAAAAAAGGGATTGATTGATTTAGTTTAGGTCAGTTGAAAAATGGTCGAAAAATATGTAATTAGACTGGGTAGATTTCTGATTGCAGTTCTTTACAATTTTTATTTTGGAAAATCTGCTGCTACACTGCATGTACGAGTCCATTACTACTATCAATCTATGAAACGAAGCTTATATCCCTACATATTTCCCAGAGATTTTAAAGACGAAATGTTGCCCACAACCGGATTACTTTTCTTAGAGGGTAGAATTCTAAGCTAATGCTATCATTGTTACTTTCTTTGCGTGCTGTGTTGGAAACTCGTGAGATTGAACTGGCTCTAACGACCTCTTACGTGCAGATATAGTTTGCGGGAAATATTCGCATACGGGGAGAATAAGAGTGATCTCTCCAAAATAATTAACAGCACAATATAATAAAACACTCCAAAAATTTCATTTGCAGCAAACCATAACGACCAGTCTTCTTCACTGAAAATATGCAAGATATACCTTTAAAAGCATTCTTCACAGAGGCGAAAAATAGATATTTTGGTATCGCGAAGATTTACCAAGCCTTCATTTGCTTTTGAACGAAAGCCGCTATAATCTAAGGCAAGCCTTTCTTCAATCAGGAATGCAACTATTGAAACGTAAATTTTGATCAAACGTCTGTCGAAAGCGTCATTTATTGCCTCAGAGAACAGAACTTGGAATGATTCAAATACTCTACGAGGCAGCCAATGAAACATTCTCCATTTCCAAGCTGCTTCACCGCTTAGTTGAAATACATATACTGGATTGCTTTCCTCAAGAAAAGGTGGAACTATATGTTTAAGGAATGGGTTGATCAGGGGTTCTATGAGCTCTGAAAAAAGCTCCCGATCACAGTCATTTTTTCTTCGCTCGTTCATTGTCGCGTGGACTATTTCCATGAGGCAACTTATGTCCTAAGATAATTTTTAAAACTCGCGATAGATCGTCTATTTTACAAATGAGTGGTTTTCTAAAATAGGTCACTGTTTTTTAGTTTTGACAGCCATTGTTATTCAATCGTGGGCTGAACACAACGGTCACTCAAATAGGAGTTAAACTAATAACAGAATAAACAGCAGATTGTGGCTCAACCACACTCGCTTTCGCCGAACGGACACAGACGTGCCTGAGCATTTCATTTGAAAAAGTAAAACCGATAATAATAAAATCAGACACGATTATGATTAATTTGATGTCGGACAACTTACCCTTGTGTTGATGGTTATGATCCGCCAAGTCTTCTTCGCGGCAGACTAAAGTTCAGAGGCGAATAGCTTTTCTAGTTTGTAACAGACAGGAATAGATAATCATGAATTCCGCTGTTAAAACAACATTCAGCTTACAACGATAGAAAGCGCTATTTCCGATCAGGTGATCTCGGGATGATTAGTAATGCACAGCTTACACATGGACCAAGGCAGTCACTTCTCGCCAAACTTTGAGCTCCTTTAAATCCCGGATGTAAGCCTCTCCTCTTACTTCTCAAGGGGTTATTCATCAGCAAAATAACAGTTTGATATGCCGTAGCGGGGAAATGTCCAACACTGTATTCAAAGGTAGCTAGCAGGGCCGTTTACCATCAGAAAACAGACGATCGGAAATTTGATTCAACGGAAGAGACTGGTGCCGAAGAAGCTTTGTTCTTGAAATAACAAGGTCACGTAATTTCGGGGAAATCACACTTCCGCTTTTGTCGAAGGAGATAGTGTTGAAGAAGCGGCGATTCTTTTGAGGTGTGAGACTACAGAAGAAAATTGTTTTACAATGGGAGCGAGTGAATCTAAAATTGTAAGTATAGATGCACTTTATAACTTTTACGTTCACCAAATAAACTTTGACAAACATTGCAAGCGTGCTTCGCTCTTCCCTTCGTTTGCAAATGAAATGGTTCTCTGGCGCGTCAAATTTCAGGAATAACTGGTTACACTATTCGTAAGAAATGCAATCAAAGCGATCAGGCTTAGTCATAAATTTTAAAAAAAGTAACACAGAGATTAAAATATTATTAGTTCTGTAGAGTCATTTCTATCGGAGATCAACGTAACATTTAAAGTATGACAAACTTAGCAGTTTGCAGTACAGAAGATAATGCAGCGAAAGCGAAAGACGTGAATATTTCGATTTCGTTACATAGTAGATCAAGAATCGCCTGTGTTATCATTCTGATCAGATGAAAGTAGAGCCAGTGAATGTTATTCAGGCCCGATCTTTATAAAGAAAACGGAAAAAATCGAAAAACAGGCCAGCGAAATGAAGAAATTACTGATGGTCTAAAGCGAAAGTAAATTTGTCGGCTTTCTTTGACTTCTGGGTAACTCGTTTCCGGTATGGCAAATTCTTGGAACCAGTAAAATTGCGTATCAATATATTTGAATTATTTAATATTTCGATAAAATAACTGGTAGCTTTTGATACTAAAAATATGAATTTAAACATTTTCTTTCGCAAGTTCTTAAATCTGCCTGGCCTTGTGTGTGCGCTGTCCTCAGAAAATTTTTACAATTCTCCAGTCACGCGGTGCCTGCTTATTTGCCTCGCTTCCCTTGGCAAAAAAAATGTCAATTCTGTGCTCAAAGGAATGATTTTATAAAATGCATTCGTAAAGATTTTGGTCGAACACGCTTATCATTGGTCAGTAATACGTGTACTTTTGTAGGATCTTATTGGTTATTAAATTGATACGATCGTGGTAATGCATATTGTTCTGTGATATTTTTATTATTCATAAGATCTTAAATCTGCGAAAGAGTTTCATTTTTAGGATTTCAAGATGTTGGAAGAAGAATTCAGTGGATACAACTGTAGTTGTTATAGTAGCACTTCATTTCACCATTTCTAAATGATAATTGCCTTTCTCCAAAAGTAAAAGTTAAATCAATTCGGTGCGTGAAACGCATTGTACTAAATTTGATGAACAATAACCTTAGGCGTGACATATTCATTACCGTTGTCATAGAATTTGTGTTTGGTGCTAAGTAAGCTGATATTTATTCATTTTATCATTATTATTTTTTTAATAAAGAACTATGAAACAGTTGACAGAACAGATCCCAGCGCGCGTGCGCAAGGCGAGAGGAGGGCTCGAGAGGAAAACGATGAAAGAATGAGAGAGTTGCGTGACAAGATGGAAAAAGACCGCGAGCAAGCATTACGCGAGGCGAAGGAATGTGCCTTGTACGAAGACGAGGCTCAGAGGATGCGGTTAGATAAAAAACGACGTGAAAGAGAAGAAAATGCAAGGAGATTGAAAGAGGAAGAGGCGTTCCTTCAACTCAAAGAGGATCTTATGATGTACGACTTTCAGATTTGCCCAAGGATCAAGAAAGAATCTTTCACAGGTCTGCCGGTGGACGACGTTGATCTGATTCGCATTGCTTTGATCGGGCCTACGGGTTCTGGGAAAACTAGTTTTATAGGTAAGTACAAATTTTACCTCTTTGAATCAACCATCAACTGCTTCCAAATGCTATTATCGAGGATGGCCAATATCACTGGGTGTGTTTAAACTCTACTTGGCTTTTGCGATCATTGAGGTTTGGATACAAAGTACAAGATTTTAACTACTCAGATACAGTCGACTCCCTCGGGGACACCCTCGGAGGGAAATTTAGTATCCGTAAAGCCAAAAGTTCGGCGGGGTATGAGAGAGAAAAAAAAAATGTTTTGTCTCTCAACATCTGGAATAGTATGTAACTACGCAAACGTAAAATTTGTAAAGTGGCCTCACGAACCAGCTGCAAACAGGAAATTCTCATGTTCGCAGTTAGAGAATGGTTTTTTTTTAATTTTCCTTTATCGTAATGTCGCTTTATATTATGTGAGTCACGATTTTGGACGAAGTGTCCGCTTTAGCAAGACAAAAAAACAAGGGAAATGTCGCGCTGGGGGGCATGAAAGTGTCCGCATTTCCGTAATAGCAAGAGTCCGTAATGACGGGAGTTTATTTCAGTCATTTCTTTATGCGTTTCGCCGGGGGGCTGGCTTTTGTCCGCTGTGGCAGAGTGTCCGTAATAGCAAAGTGTCCGCAAGGCGACATCCGACTGTATTTCGCAATCTTAAAGAGACAGCGATCGTCTTACAGAGAAAATATGTTGGCGTGGCGAATCGAATGAAGGCAAGCGAGCGTACATACAGAAGTTTTAGAAATAAATAAAAAAAAAACTAATGCGAGATAAATAAAAATAAACTGCGCATTTTATTAGATTTTTGCGCATATCCTTAAACATTTTACAATTTATTTCAAAGGTACTTTGCAGCGAGCCCTCGGAGATGCCGAACAGAGTGCCTTTGAACAAAGCACGGGAAGTGAAGGGACTATTCTGCTTGAGGAATACTATGTGCAGAAGAAGATTCGGATGATTGACACCAGAGGGTTTTTTGAGAGTGACGAAAAACTCCTGGATGAGTGTTTGAGGATCATGTCGGGAAGGTGAGAGTTCAATAATGATAATAACCTTGATGATAATAACAATAACATTGACATAAGCGATTACGATAACGATCATCATAATAAAAATGATACTAGTAATAAAAATAATAGAGAAAGTAATAACAATAATAGTAATAATAATAATAATAATAATGATAACATGTCTTTCTATTCTTGTTAAAACATCCTTCAGGGTAGGAAAAAAGGATGCAATTTTTCAACTTCAACTTTTATTTCTATTTTAGGAGATCAGGCAAAGCCACGTATAGCCATAGGGGAAATGAGCATGGAGCATCCTCTCTAGCTTAAGCAACAGTGTTTTGTTTGAGGTTAATGGACTGAGAGCAGAGAGGCACCTTTATATTCAAGATAGGTATATGAGAGGCCAATGAGTAGGACTTCTGGCGGGAACATCCCTTTGCAAAACTGTGTTAACTAGCCCTTACCTGCGCTTTCCATCCAGCGTAAAAGGAAGGGGGGGGGGGTGGGGAGACTGTGGGTAGAGATTCCCCTTTCCCCCAATTCCCCTAAAATAACCCCTGTTAGCCGCTTCTTAATAACAACGAATGCTTAGTCGCTTGTTCCTTTTTTATCTTTATCTAGAATCCGTCCAGGAGAATTAATTTTGCGAAATTGTGACGGAGCCAACGCAGCAGCCAATCGAGAGCCCACCGGTCCAGTGAGAGGTGCACAACATCTTTCAAAATGCCCACATGCCGTTGTTTTTGTTGTTAAAGCAAACGACCCGCGTTTGAAAGACGGCAAATACAAGGAAACTCTGAAGAAAATCAGAGAGCATTTGAGAGTAGATGGTAGGTAGAGATAAAACTTTGAAGATTTTTCCCATGGACGCAAATTCCCAAGTGAAATCAAAGACAGGTGATATCCCTTTTACTCTGCCTAAATCTTCCTCGCAAGAGTAATTACCGTACGTTTTAGCGTAGCAATAGAAAATCAGGCGAGTGAGTTACGACAGACTTGCAGTGAAGCGAGGTGAGAGCGCAGCACTAGGGCTTTGGGAGTGGGGTAGGGAGGTGTCGTCGGCGCCCAAACTAAAGACGTAGTTGAACATACTTTTGAAAATATACATGTTATGGAGTGATCTCCTGTAATACTAATAAGTCTGAAAACTCTCATTTCACTTCACAGTGCTCTACTGTTTTGCAGACTTTCACTTCGTGGGGACCCCCGAAAGGAGTAGCTGAGCGATGTTGCGGATGTTCCAACCCCGCCCCACCTCACACTTACTTCCCTTAGCCTTTTTCTAGGCGTCCGCCTTTTCTCTCTTTCATCTCCATCAATCGAGAGCCTGACACAAGCTAGCTTTTAGTGCCATTGTACTAAATGTAATTATATTTACCGTAACCTTTCAGGTTATGCTCCTGTGACTGTAATCACTTACCTGGACAAGCTTAAAGATAAGGAGGACAAGGATGAAGCTTTTGACCAGGCCTCCTGGGCGACCGGCAGCTCCAATGAGAAGACCTATTTCATTACAAATTACACGCACGCTAAAGATAAGAAGTCTGATGCTGTAGATCAAGCCGCCCTTGACATCTTGGATTCTGTTCTGTTGTCTGCCGAGAGGTTTATCAGAATCCGTAAACAGCGAGAGAAAAATAAGATGGAGAGAGATGTGGTGGCAGGAGGTAACAGATTTTACCTTAGCTTTTGGTAAATGTGAGAAAATGAAATGGATGCTTAATGTATGTTACTCCTAATCCGAGCAGTATATGCAGAACAATTTTTTAAGATAAGTCCCGTATATGGCCCAAGCCACCAACGAGTTTTCTGTAACTAAGCGATAGAGCATTCCGCAAGGAGGAATCGAAGGTTCCAATACGCTTCGAAGACACTTTTTTTTTCACACTCGACAAATTTGTTGAACATATGTCTTCCTGACACCGAAAAAAAAAACCCCAATAGTATTGGTAACGTGGTGGGCATGGGAGATGAAAGCAAATCAGGATACAGATAGAGAGTTGATGTTTTTAAAATCTTCAGGCTTTTAGAATTCATATTATGATAATAACCGACAAAAATGCTTAATGTAACTCAAGAGAGATTACTGGTTGGCAAGCTAAGCACAACGTTTTACATCAATATTCAACGACAAAAATGAAATCTAGATTTTCTCACTTACTCCAATCCTTGAAGTGTAGCAAAAAAACAGTTGTCTTCTACTAAAGATTCACGGCTAAACACAAACTGCGAGTGTGCCTTTGTTGTTAATGTCCTCCTCAACTGCTCCTCAGTGCCCCCTTATTTTTTCCGTCGTCAGGACCATCCCTTAGTGGGGAAACCATTGAGCAGTTCTTGGCCCGTCTGCAGCATAAACACCACTGGTCTGACCAGGGTAAGATGAAAACTTTGAAGGAACACCTGAAGAAAGAAGAGATCAACACCCTAGCGGTGCTGAAGGAAATGTGGGAAGATATCAAGTCGAGTCTGCCATTGTCCATTGGAATGAAGATAGTCTTGGAGGAGGAGATGCAGAGCTTGTGAAAGACATTGATTGGGATTGAAAGGGATTGATTGATTTAGTTTAGGTCATTTAAAAAATGGTCGAAGACTTGCGCAAAAAAAAAATATGTAACCAGATTGGGTAGATTTCTGATTGCATTTTTATTTCAATTTTTTTTTTGGAAAATCTGCGGCACAAGGGTTTCTTTGCCCACGAAAAAGTCCTAGGTCTTAAGCAAAGTGAGCTGGGGAGAGGTCTGTTAGGGATTTGGCACTAACTGGTCCTTAGTATCAGAGAAAGATTCCCAGCAGGGTCTCACTGAGCTAAATTGAGCTATTTTCATCGAGGTCCAGCTCGCTCCGCGGAAGAAAAAACGTTTGTGCCACAGTCCTAATGAAAAGGGCCTGCTATCAGAACATAGTTTGCTTTTTCCATGGTTTCTGGGAACTATATTTCATATATTAGTGTTGTTTATGTATTGTGTTATTCAAAAGCCATTCGATAAGAAAGATGGCCAGAAAACGAATGCCGCTAGGTGAAAACGAAGGAATCTTTGTTTTCAACATATCAACTGCGATAAACTGCCAGGGCCTATTATTTAAACAAAGTTTAGCCGTTGTTTAACAAAACTGCGCTCTAAGTCATCTTGAATTTAGCCAAACCTTTTATCTGAACTTTTGTTTTTTTGAGAACAGCGTCAAAGGGGCGGAAAGCTTATAGTGGAAGCACATTTAATTCAATGAATCAACCCTATTAAAGGGAATCTCAGAGGCCCAGTGCTGGCGTGAAACCACGGTTTGGGTCAGACCCCGTGGAAATAGCCGGCCCTGACAGCTTTGTTCAACAGAAAATAAAAAAAAAAGTTGTATGCTTCTTTAAACGCCATTAAAAAGAGATGAACTACCTTTCTGTGGATGTCGTCATTTTAAACGAGGTATTTCATTTACAATGACAGGGGTCTGGGGGTGAATAAAGGTACTGTTAGAATATTAATTAATAACGAAGAAGATTGCAAGAGAAAGGTTGCAAGAGTAAGAAGCGTTCCTTGAACTCCAAAAGAAACTGATGGACTACCATTTTCAGACTTGCCCATGGATCAAGTAAGAATCTTTCACAGGTCTGCCTGTGGACGACATTGATGCGATTCGCATTGCCTTGATCGGCCCTAGGGATTCAGAGAAAACTAGTTTTATAGGCAAGAACAAAAGTTTACATTTTGTCTCCACTACACAACAAATAATAAAGTAGTGTACACCAAATAAGTTTATTTAGGAAGCCTGCCGAGAACCAACCCGAGGCATAGATAGCCCGGGGCATGCATACATACATATATTCGCAACTGATATACCATATACAATCCTGATATACAGTCAATTCCTTACACATTAAAAAAAAAAGGTATACATTACTAACATGCAAACTTCACCAAATCTGGATTAACAGAGATGGGCAACCGCTTACAAGGACATAACTACGGTTATACGGAGGCCAGAAAAAACCTGCCAGGAAAAACCCCTTTGGGGAAAAAACATGACAGGAAATCTGGGTAAGAACCATGGCCCAAACTCAGAGCAGTTGGCAGCCCATCCTACGAGGCTTCACAGCTAAAGAAAATATGTTTTCAAACTAAAATAAATTTGTCATCAGCCAGAGGTGAACGGTTGGTTCTGAGGCCTAGATGGACACCACGTGCTATACTTTCCCTTATATACCACTGCATCATTACCCATGATGCTCGGGCCTAAGGCCCAGGCCTTGTCGTATCTCGTGCCGACAAAATATTTATTTCTGCCTTATTCGCAGACTCATTCGTCAGAAATACCATTTTTTGAATCAATATCTGGTGCTTATATCACTGTTGTGATTAAGAAATAAATACGAGTTTTTCCAAAGGAGTATTTATAAAATTAAACAAGGGCCAAGAATGATAATTGGTCCTTGTCAATTCGCTATTTTACGAATTTTAGGCCTAACGGAAAGATACCCCACCCATGGAAACCGTAACCCCTTGAAATTTCAGACATGCGTAGATTAAATTACTTTGTAACACAGCCTGATAAAAGGAACGCGGGCTCATGCCGAGGGTTGTTTACATCAGAGTTGCAGATTTGTGTTAATTAATTGCCGGCCGACTCGCTGACGAGAACTCCTGATGGCTCGTAAAAGACCTTACGGCAGCCAGGTTTCTAGTAAAAATCAGCCACCAGCCAAAAAGAAGCCGAAAAAACATGAAGATTATTTTGAAAAAGTTGAAAAAAAAGCGTTGCGGTGCAAGTTTGTAACTTTTTAAGTGAAGAAAAAATCGATCGACTCAAAAGAGAGTGCAAGAGTTTGAGGTCTGAAAACGCCAATCTAAAAGGAACAGTCAAAACCTTACGACGCAGTATAGGTAAGTGATATTATTTCAGGAGGGAATGGAAATGCAGACTTGCAAATGTCTAAGAATAATACTGCAGATTGCCTGAACCACGAACTACGGTGAATGATTTTCATTCCCATTCTGAATTTTCGGCGGTTTTAACTTATGCGATCGCTAATGACACTACTTTAAGAGGATTTTAATCATAAACCGATAATACTCCCACCGAACAGAAGCAAAAAAAAAAACTCGAAAATAAAGATAAAGTAGTAGATATGGCTGCATGGTCAGTATTTTCAGGCTTTTTCTTACTTAACTATTTGGAGCGGCGATTAACGCAAGGGAGGTAGTACGCGCACTCAAAAGCGAAAAAATTAAACTGCGGACTAGATTCCCTCTAAAGGTTCGTACCTAAGAAAAGAAATGTACAGGCAAGTTAATTTTTTCGGTAAGCAGATCATAAGGACGCGTATCTTTGAGTGTCACACAGTATCGAGAGTTTTACGAGGGAAGTTTTGAGGCTTGTGTTAGAAGTTTTTATCAACATGAACAAAATTATCTGCGTACGGACCACCGTGGAAACACAATAGTTTCTATTATTCAACCTTGCAATTGTGATAACAATGTTTTTGCCAAATTTAAACAACACATTCTAAATATACCTGGTCGATAAGATTTCTGGCAGGACATTTTTACTTTGTATTCTGTTTCAATACTCTATCATGTGAAATCAGTTACATTTAACTAATTTTTATTGTGTCACCTTTTCATAATTTCAGTATTTGTAAAAGGAAGGAACATCCAATTGAAAAAGGACGTGTTGAGGCTTCAAACTCAACTTAAAAAGTGTCAAAAAAAATCTGACGTCTACTGAAAAAAAGGAAAAACAAGTCAGACACAAGCTAAGGGGGACAAGATCTGCTTCCTCAAAGCTAAAACAGAAATTATAGGGCAACAGTGAAATTGCCAAAAAGGGGTATTCCCTTGTGGAGACATTTGCTCATGGTCACAATGGACACAACCAAAGGACCTTGATGTTTTAGGCTTGTGTCAGATACATGCAACATGCATCTTTGTTATCATATCAAAAGACACCTGTAGCATTACATCTGATTTTCAATATTTTGTTCAATTGTAGCCCCCCAACAAACTTCATTGTCTCCCCAACTACACTTTCTGACTGGAATGTTCTCCTAGGTGAAGCGGACAAACTAATTTTACGCAAGCGCTTTTCAAATTCCAAGTATGATTTTCATCTCTGGAGTGATGACTCCCACAAAGGAGGAGAGGAGAGGCACGTAGTGGGTGTTCACACCTGGTGTCCCTTAGAGAGCAAGCCACGAGCTTATGTCCTTGCAAACAGCCTAACAGCAAGTGGGTCTGGAAAACACCAGTCTGATGTAGATTACCACGTTGTAAAAAATGAATATGATATTACCAATGTTTCAGGGTTAGTTGGGGACAATGCCTCTACCCAAAAGGGAAAAGTAAACGGTCTTTTAGCTAACAATGCCAGAATTTTTGGAAAAGAGATGTTTTTTGTAGGATGCTACCCACATGTACTAAACATTATGCTGAGAAGAATGTGCCAGGCTGGGTTTGGGGCCAAGGGTGACCTGAGCAACCCCCATGTTTCACAATTACTCTATAAAATATCTTGGCTCCATCATGAGCGTCCAAGCCAATATAAAGTTATGTATGTTTCTCTTGGTATTCTAAGTAAAGAGCCACCCCTTCCCCAGACATTCATAGACACAAGGTGGACATATTATCATGAAACTCTCCAGTGGTATCTTAAGTATGGAAAAGCTTGTTTACAGCTCGCTGAGTGTCTCCTTGAAAGATTGCCAAAATCAGATAGCCACCAGACTATTTGGCAAGATGTCATTAAGCTGAGCTCCAGTCCTATGATTCAAGTTGAAATCAAGTTTTTGTTTGAATCCCTTGATAAGGTTATCATCCCATCTCTGAATACATCCCAAGCTAGTGATGCAGAACTTGGATTCTCCAGTGGTTACCTAGCAAGGTTATGACCAGCAACTGTTCTGAAGCACCATGAAACTTTAAGTAAAATGTTGATGTCTCCTGCAGAATATTTTCCTTTAACATCACAACAGGTGAAGATGTCATTGAAGGACCCAGCAGCTATCAACCATTTTCACAAACAAGTGCAGAGGCCAATGTTACAAGAAGCAATTAAAGTAATCAAACATCATGGAGCAGAGTGGTTAACTTTTCCCAAGTTATTTGGAATGGGAGCTGATCAGAGATACCAAAGTCCTTTCTGGCATTCAGTTTTAAAGCTTCTTGAAATTCCAGTCAGATCTGAAAATCAACAAGAAAAGTCAGTGAACAATTTCTTTCATGTACATGGACAGAACATTCTAACATTGGTGTCTAAGGATAGAGTTGGATTGATTAAATGGGCCACTCTTTGGAAATTGATGGAACCACAATTGCTCAGTGAGATCAAAGAAATTGCTTCATCACCACACAGCTAACTCATGAGTAAAGAAGCCACTCCAAACCTGTTTGAGTTCTATGCCAAGCACATTTTCAGTCTTCCAGTTAACAATGTTCTTGCTGAAAGACAGTTGAACCTCTCTCAACTGTATCTTAATGATAACATGTCAGAGTTATCAAAACAGGCCTCAATCACATTTGTTGAAAATATTCTGCATAGTGGAAAAACCAACACCAGGACCACAGAAGCAGCACGTGAAGTTCACGAAGAAAGAATGAAAGAATATACCCAAATGCTCACCACAGACGTTTTGCAAGAGGCAAGAAAGAACCTAAACAAGATTAGAGAAAACTGCACACATGGGCCACTTACTGCAAAGGATGTTTACCCTAGAGCTTGGGTAGAAAAGAAAGTAAACAATAACTTACCAGAAACAATTCAGTCACCAAAAGCAGATGGTTGCAAACTTAAACTTCAATGGAAGGCTTCTGCCAAGGGAACATCTGCACTGGAGGGACAGAGGTCATTCAACCCAACAGTAATTGAGGGAGTTACCTGTACACCTGATGGACAAGTTCCAAGACTCATGCAGCTAGCGGCACTAAAGGTGTGGAACTATGGGGAGGAGCTACCAATTTATGATCTACCAAGAGAATGCCAGTTGTGTCTACAAAATCTTCCAAATGTCTTCCAGCCTCCAACTACTCATCTTTCCACATCCCACATGTCTGAACATGTTACGCTGTTGCCTGCACATGAAGAATAGAGTAGTCATGTGGGGTGACTCAGTAATTTTTAAATGTTTTAGATTTGTACATATAAGAATTGATTTCACCAACCACACTGCATGAAATAAATATATCTCAGCATGTATGCATTTTTACACACAGAGACGCATCTAATAATTGATTAATGTTTCAACACAACATGTTACAATTAACCTGGTAAAAGCACGTTGTATATGCCATGTTAGTAAAGTGAACATAGCTTAATATCTTAGTATATGTACATGTAGCATGTGAGCTTTTTGGTTTACAATATTGCAACTGGTTTTACAGGGTAAAAGTGAAGTGCATGGTGCCAAAGTTGAGACATGCATGTACAATCATGTTGTATTGGATCTTGAATTAAATGAATTGATTACATTCAAAATGAAAAGTAGGTATATGAAGCTGTGATGTATCTGATTTTAAATCGTTATGTATGACTGTAGCTTTGTAGAATATTGAACAAACACTCAATTGCTGTCACTAAATTTCAGCAGTTTAAGAACATAATAAATGTAATATTTAACTACGTGTAGATTATATCATTATACTGTTGCAAATGTATAACTTAACATATCACTTGCAGTATGTAACTTTTAATGTGATAAGAACATGACTCATGTATAAGTGTTCTTGTTCAATAGTCATAATATTTTGCACAGGAAGGGCAAATCAAAGTGATGCAGCCAATGTTATGTTGCACATAGTTAGTGTACAATGATTAACAGTAATAAACTAGAGTGGAACACTCTAATTAAAAAAAAATGTGCCAAGTTTATTATCCTGTCTTTCCTTATTCTGTGTAAAAGATAAGTAATACCATTTTGACCCGTCATTAATCCTCTCTTCCCTTATACTGAAGACTTGTACCACAACTGGTCGCAACAGGTACATACGTATTCTGGGCCACATTTAATGTTTTCGTGAAACAAATTTATTTAAGAAATAACACTGCTTTCATCCTTCCCTGTTTGTAACAACTGATCATCATTAGTTGATACATGTGATGACTTTTGAGCATTTTCAAATTGATTTTCATTGGCTGGTATAGCCATATTTAAATAATTTGATAGTTTGAATTTGGTAGTTCTCCTGACTTTAGCATTTCTGTTTACTTGCTAACTGTGTTCTGGGTTATCTGCTTTCCGTTTCCTAAAACTCTGTTTATCAACTTCTTTTCTGTGTTCTGGGTTACCTGCTTTCCATTTCCTAAAACTCTGTTTATCAACTTCTTTTCTATGTTCTGGATTTTTTGCCTTCCGTTTCCTAAAACTCTGTTTATCAACTTCTTTTCTATGTTCTGGATTTTTTGCCTTCCATTTCCTAAAACTCTGTTTATCAACTTCTTTTCTATGTTCTGGATTTTTTGCCTTCCATTTCCTAAAACTCTGTTTATCAACTTCTTTTCTATGTTCTGGATTTTTTGCTTTCCGTTTCCTAAAACTCTGTGTATCAACTTCTTTTCTATGTTCTGGATTTTTTGCTTTCCGTTTCCTAAAACTCTGTTTATTAACTTCTTTTCTATGTTCTGTATTCTTTTCTTTTTGTTTTCTGAAGGAATTTCTGTCAATTTCTCCGACCTGTTCTGAATTCTCAACTTTTTGTCTTCTTGATGACATTTTTGCAATTTCCTTTACATGATCTGGGTTCTCTGCTTTCTGTTTCCTTTTAGACCTTTTGTCAATTTCTCTTACGCATTCTGGGTTGGTCATTTTCCTTTTTGTGACAGTTTGGTTCTTTTTCTCCCTAATTGTTTCAGTATTGTTGTACCTTTGCACAGAATGTTGATTGTCTCTTTACCTAAAATCTGCATTAGCTCTTCTCTTTTTCATGTATTCATTCATGTAACTTCGATCAGCTCTGCGCTTTTCATGTTTATCACTTTTTTTTTTCCAACTATACTTTGATCACACATTTTATTGTTTGGAACCCGACAGTTTCTCTTTTCTACTGTAGAAACATAATGAGTTTCACTTATGTGTCCAATGTAAATGTTTGTGTATTCCCCTGTCACATTCACTGCTTGAACAACAGTAACAGGAGCAAAAGTTTCAAATGATTCGGCAACATGAATTGACAGATTTAGACAATTGGCCACTGCTTGAATTATAATTGCATCAGCCCATGTTCCCTGACATGACATAAGGCTCAAATAGTCTTGCCAAGAATGATCAGTGTTACTCTCTATGAATTGTTCAGGGTTCTGCAGTAAATACTGGACACCAAGGCTACATATATGAGAATGGTTATTAGGATTGCCATAAAGCTGATGTGAAACAGCTCGAAAAAAGCAGTCACCACCTCCCCAAGTTGAACATGAACTGCAGTTCTATTTAATTCAGACAACCTAGTTTCCAATAATGAAACTGAATTAGCCATTGAGGAACGATATGCTGCTAAATTACAAGTATTGGTTGCACTGCATTGATTTGATGGCCCTGGATTCTCTTCAACATCGCCACTCAGAGAGATGACTCTGTGAGATACAAAGTAAGTTTCAAACGGAATGTGTTTTAATTTCTTAACGTTCTCCCGTCAACACGCATGCAAAATAAGGGCAACTTTTTATGCTTTAATGTTCTCAATCGCACAACAGATAGGTACACATTTTGGCTGAGAGAGAACGTTTTTGAGGGTTATACAAATTTAGATCTGACTAACCGTTCACTGAAATAACTACGATTACGCTCAGACAGCAAAAGTTTTAGTTTAGATGAACTCGGAATGCTTTTTTTAAGGTATGATTTAGCTGCTTTTCGAAAAACTTTTGTTTTTCTGAACAGTTTGATGACTCCTATATGGAATTCTGGAGGGTTCTCTTTTACGTTTCCTTCCACAATGCAACCTCCGTGTACATGTACAAACGTCAACTGTGGTCCTTGACATTCTGCTTTTCATAATTTCATGACTTAGTGAATCACGATATTCAACTCAATTATCAGTTGGCATTTTCAGCAGAGTTTCCTGGTCGTTAAATTTGGTTTTATCTTTGGCATGCTGGTCAGTTACCGCTGAAGTGTTGCACTCACATGTCTAGTTGGCAGATCTGGAGATTTGTTCAAATTTGGCATTTACCTGCTCATATTTGGCTTTTATTTGCTCGTACTTGGCTTTGATTTGCTTGTACTTTGCTTTGATTTGTTTGTATTTGGCTTTTTTAGAAAAAAATAAACCATGATCGAGGATATCCATGAAAAACCTTTTATCGTTTAACCTAAAAACTGTAAGTGCTTACCTGGACAAAATGGCACGAAGGCTTTCCTCACAACAATGAACGACTCCAGTCCAGAAACATTCACTAAGCCATTCGTGGGCTCCAACTTTATGAATCACTTTCCAAAATCGATACAGCTCCAGGAATAGCAAACACAGCCACCACCAACTCACTTAACGAGCAGTTGGCCGCGAGCGACACTTCAATATCGGATTCTCGGCGAGCAGCTCGACGCGATTATTTAGAGCCCGCTGTGGAAGTAACCGAAATGTCAGCGTTTTACGTGCAACACTTTTTAATACGTAAAGTATTATATGAAATATAGTCGCACCCTTGGTAGTCTAGTGGTAACACCGCCGTCGAGGAATCTTTTCCCAATACGAAAATGTAGATGGATCAAATCCTTCATATCCCACTTTTTTTTTGCGTTTTGCTTAACTTCCTTTCTATGTTTTCTTTGTTTTCTTTTTCGGACATAATTATCATTTTCCTGCACATATACATTGAAAAATAGAAGCATTGACGCCATAAATGAAATGTACGCTGCGAGAGACAAAAGTGTATTCGGAGATTAGGCAAACTTTAATTCACGGATGAAAAACGTACAGTTTTAAACTCTTTTAAGATTATCATTGTAAAAAAGTAACAAGAACAGCAAATTAATTTTTTTAAACAATTTTGGCGAATCAGTGGTATAGAACTTAGTAAATATATTAGCAGAGCATCTAAAAAACTGTGGCCAAGCTTGAAAGAGTAATAGAGAATGGCATTGGAATATCTATCTATCACTGAGCAGAAATGCAAGCTTATAGCTACGAGACAAACTGTTTTAAAGGCGAAAGTATTTTGTGTTATAAGGTCCGTTTTTGTCGATTGTTGGAAGCAGCTGTATTTCTGTGAGTGAATAGATTTATAGGACACGTTATAGGTTTTTAGTGTTCCAATCAGTAAATATTGTGTTGGGATTGCGTGACTCATCTCGATCAAATGAGTGACAGGCTTTCTCGGAAACATTACACAAGCAGTCGTCTTCCTCCCTGGGTGATTTTGAAAATTCATGCGTTTTCTTCCAGGATTATAGAACAGCTACGTTCAAAGCGACAGAAAAGCTATAGATAGAAGATGTCGCAATTGAAAAAGCGAGTTCACCTTTTCAACTGTGATAATACGTACAAACTAGAGCCTGTCGAGAAGTTGCTTGACCAATTCCGCATCCATGTTGAGCATGTAGAGAAGCACCCGTTCAGACTTTCTAAAATGTCTGAAATGGTAGACAAGATTCCAACTTTAGAGATGGATATGGCCTTTTTCGTGGTTCATGCGCATGAATCTCGGCTCTCGATCAACGAAGACAACGCGGGCATTGGTTACGCCAAGATATACAGAGCTTTACTGCAAGCAACGGGTAAGGAGCGAAAGTATTTTCACTCCTTTTTTCATTGTATCAAACATATTTTAATCCTCCTTAATTAAGTGCGTTTCGGCAAGTAAGGTTCTGTTTAGGGAGGGCAGTGGTTCTTTAGTCAAATCTGCTGCAAAACTGTTTTATATCTGACACAACAAAGACACGTCAGATATCGTGGTTGATAGCGAAAGTAAATATACTTGCATACTTAGATTAATATCTTGTTTAGATCAAGTTCGACAGTTGCTCTATGGCCGGTGACAAATATCGACCAAGTGTTTCATGCGGCTGCGTCGGGGTAATACTCGAAGCAAGTTTTCAGTCCGATGTTTCTGTTCCTCAGTTATCGACTCTCATGAGTGGGAGTACTCACATAGAGGGGAAGTGATACTAAGCTTTTTTACACGAGTGAAACTATAATGTTCGAGGTCTACAGAGGGTGTTGCTGAACTGTCGATCAGCAGACCGCGTAACCAACGGAACGTCTGGATCCACGGGATGAATAGGTCGATTATGTTGCCTAAAAGGTAACTTAAAGGCTAACATAAGAAACATTTAACTCATCTTTAAGAGATGTACGAAAGTTCTGAAACGAACGTTTGACTTAGCTTTCAAGAGTCAATTAAAGTCTCTTTATGAACCATTTTATCAACACTTCAAGATCACAAGAAAGCGAACCTAAATAACCAATTAGTGGATTTTAAGAATTCTCCTAAATCTCGTAAACTCTTCTTTAGTTGACCAAAACTTCTACTTCTAAAGGCGTCTTGAGGGTTTCTTTAATCTTTTGTTTCCCTTTAAGTACTGCCTAAAGTTGCAGGTTTTGTTGTAAATCAACTTTAGTTGTGCTTTCAGTTTTTCTTAAATTTTAAGTTTTGTTAACAGTCATCTTCAAGTGACCTTTTGGCGTTTCTTAAAGCTTCACCTTCAATTAACTTTTGATTTGCCTTATTAAAACGATACTCATATGTATTTATTCAATTTATATTTTGAGCAACCTTGAAATTGTAAGGAAAAAAGACGCTTGCAAGTGATCACAAAATGTTTGAAATTGCATTAATGAAATAATTTTGTACAAAATTCAATTGCTTCCCTAAGATAAAGCAAACCCACAATGAGGCTCAGGATATCTGGACTTGTCCCATTTGAGAGTGATACGAAATTACAAAAGAGCAGTCCAAATGTTATAAATTACAGCTAATTGTCATACTTTGTTAAAATTGTTTCTGTTTCGTCAGTATATAATTCATATAATTTCAATCGTGTAATATGTAATATAATCTTTATCACAAAAATACTCAAAGACTATAACTAGCCATATTGATACACTACACAAAAAGCTATTAATTCACATACTGGACTCTCAAATCCAGTGACTAAGAAACATGACTTGAACTGATACTATAAAAAATATAGGTTTAACCTATCATCTAAAAAAATCAGGATATTTTTTGTAATCAGTCTAAATTTGTAATAACTGTATCAACTGTAAATATTTTATTTCATATATAGTACTTATTAAATATAATAGCATACCCTATTTACTTCTAGCTAAGTGCTAATATAAAATAGTTTTCTAATTCTAAATACAGTTTTAAACATAGAAATGATGTGTACAACTATGTATATTATGTGGAAGAAATCAAATGTAAAATTGAAGAATTCACAATTTCTCATTATGCAATAGAACCATAAAAATTGCCAAATAACATGTTTACTGAATGAGAAGCCTAATGCAGGCATGTGAAAGAATCCCCTTCTAAACTTGGCTGATGAATGCTTTTTTCTCTGACTTGCCTAGATCAGGGCAAAGTGTGAGTAAAGGGTTTGAATTGGCTTTGTTAATTTTTGCTGTTGTTTTTCTTGCTATATAATAATCTAGATAGATTGTACATTTTTAAGCTGATTAATTACTAAAACAATAAGAGTTTTTATTGCATTGTTACCCACTCTGGAATATTTTCAGCAGATGGGCAACTCAGGGAAGGTTCCCCCATCAACCCTGGACAGGATTCTCTCTTTTAGCTCTGGTGGTCAGTTTTGTTAGTGTAAACTGTTAAGTCATGACAGGACGGAAAACGCATGCACTGTAAGTACCTTCCCGTTGTCCCATACAAAGCCTTAGAAAACTTTTCTAAGGCTTTGTATGGAACAACGGGAGGTACTTACAGTGCATGCATTATCCGTCCTGTCATGGTTTAGTTATTTTTTTTATTTGCCTGCTCTTCCATTGAATCCTACCTACAAAGGCAACTCTTAAGCAGCTCTTAAGTAGCTTCCATCCTCATCACCTTCAAAGCAGTTTTCTTCAATGCTCATTACCTCCATCATAAGTAATTCGGTTGCTCCCCCCTTCTTATGCTGGTCAGCTCAATTAACCACCTCAAAGGCTGTAGTTTGTCTCATTGACTTCTAAAAAATAAAACAATACGTCAAGCATGAGAAGGATGTTATAAGACTTTAAAAGGAAAATATGATGCAAATCATTAATTTCTCTTGAACTATGTGAGTACACAGAGTAATTGAACCAGCGGAACCTGCAGAACCATTAACTTTTTGTCAAAAAGTGATAATGATATAAAATGGAAACTAAAAACACCTTAACACTGTTTGAGATCTCGTTTTCGGGTATAAAAAAGATAACCTGAAAAGAGAAATATGTGTTTTTTTAATCTACCATGACTTCTAACCACAGGAACCCCAAGCTCTCACAATAAGGATCTGTGAATATGCAAATATGTTCACGTTGCGCAACGAGTGGAATATTTCACTATTTGAAAGTTCTGGACTATTCTTGAATAAGAACAAATTTACCTCGCTCAAACAGTTGTTCTTCTGCATCTGTGAATTTTTTGGGCTGATTTAGGTCAATTTAGTTAAGTTTTAGTTCATTTGCCTTGCCCTCTACATAGTCCTTTGCATGATACGTCTGTGATTAACGCCAACCGAATGAATTTATTGGAAGCAAAACGCTGAAAATTCGCTCCAGACACCCTGATCTAGCGCCACGGGCGATAATTTTACTTTATGCTCGTGTTCCTCATTCCAGGAGTGTTGTACAATGAATTCCTGCCAAAGGGTTTGCTGAGATCCTTCAGATTAGGCGTTATTCGGATATCGTGGTACCCAAACCGTTAGAGGTCAGGGTCGGTGACTGCTGAATGTTCCTAATGACGTTACGCACTCTTGTACTGGTACTGTGAATGTCGCCACAATTAAAGTTGGAAGTCAAGGACAATTAAAACATATTTTTCTTGTGCAGTTTTCTTCCTTAAACCCGTAAACGAAATTTAGAAAGTGATCAGGTCTTTTTTTAGTTTTTATTTTAACTGATCACTTTTCTTTTACCCAAAAATAAGGGTTCCGGAGGTTCTGTGGTCTGCTGAGTTTAGTAACACTCGTCTGGAGGGACTCAAATCGCACATGTCGGGTCTATCACAGGTTTCTAAATCGCAGTATTTGAGAATTTCTAATAAACATGCAAATATACCGTTTAACTTGGTGGAACGGACCAGCAAATAACCGTTCAGTGTAGTTTTAACGAGGTGAGCAGCTAACAAAAAGTCAAAAGAAATGAAAACTCATCAGAGAATAATGTATCAGCGTGCAGATATACGGTCAACTCGATATCTAACTTGTTCGCTGCCCTCACACGTGCGATGTTGAGTTAAACACAAGGAGAGAAATTTCTACATCTTCAAATTACCATTAATGTTTAGTTTTTTGTTATAATAACACCATAGGTAGTTACTGACATGTTACACGACATGGTCACTGGAATTTCGGTTGAGTATGTTTGACACCGGAACAACTATCGTACGGTTATGTTTTTAGGATGGTCAGCAACTAGCTTGTCTGACAAAAACGGCTACAGACCTGCAAACGAACAGGAAAACATTGGAAAGTGCATTTGATATTTAATAGATAATTACTGCGTCCTCGGCTGCCTATATTATATCCAGTATTGCTGGGAGCCTCTGTAATTATTTATCAGATCTTAGTTACATTTAAATCTGCTTTATCCAAAGGAGGAGACGTCATCATCGTTATCGGGGGAGATGACAACTATAAAGGTGACGACGAAGAGAACCGAGAGGTTATTTCACGTTGGGCGAAGAGGAAAGTTTCCTCACAGTTTGGCGAAGAGTGTCTTGATGGTAGAAAGAGCTTCATATTTTCTTGGAACAAACAACATCGAGTGATTCACGAACAAGCTCTGCGGCATCAGTTTGACCCAAACAAGAAAGGACAAAAGTTCGATTATCAGCGGCAATTTCCAAACCAAGAATCAAAACCTGGACCTGAATTGCGAGCAACATTAACTGAGTTAGGAATTCCGCAGAGACCAAAAACCCAAAAGTCCCCTACATGCATAATCAAAAGTTCCTCGCGTTGCGATGAAGCCACCTCAGCGGTAGAAGCGGTGAAAGGAAGGCAGACTGGTACTTACGGTATTGGCGTCAACAGTACTGAGTGCGGTGGCAGACACAGGAGGTTGGTAGAACCTTCATTCAGTAATCAGAATGATGGTGCTGGAGAAACCCTGCCGTCAGTTTCTGGAGGAATCAAAGGTTAGAACTAACCTCATTAACCGTGTACAGGGAGAGATTTTTTCATTTCAGGCAAAGATCACGAAAAAACACATCTGTGGTTAGCGCATTTACGAGAGAAATATACTTAAGATTACGCGATGCTATTAATCAAATAACTTAAGTCTCACAATCGTGCAACACTCGTTTTTTAAAATTCACATAGAACAACTATTCTCGCCATCGTAGATAGATGCAAACTATACTAGTACTTAGCTAAAGTGTGACGTTTTCTATAAGTTCGTGTCCAACGTATTGACCGTTTGGAAACCGTACCTCGCATAGTTAAGAAACTGTTAAAATATGTGGTCCGCTCCTTAGATTTGGCAATTCTTGGCTGTAATGTGTCACGTGAGTCCTTAGAAGATGCGAAAAAAGTTTTTAACAAACTTCGTCCCAGCCTTCACTTCTCAGAAGAACCTTATGTTGGCAACTTTCAAAGTGCGAAAGTCGAAGTATTTCTGAGGGACAATCACTTTATATTCTCTGTGCTGGTCATGGATGGTTCTACAACGAGTGATTCTTATGACAAACAACGATGGATGGAATGTCAACGACTTGTGGAAAATATAAAGGATAAAGTTTGTATGTAATTTAGGTGCCTGCAGTGATTATGTATAGTCCTTTGTCACAATCGTTATATCATCAAATACTCAAAACCTCTTGCTTTATTATTTTCCTACTTTCTCCTGCTGTAATTGTTTTGTCGTCAAGCCAGATCACCTCAATTTATTTGGTGAGCTTTTCGTATCAAAAATGCTGTGGAAACAAAAATTTAAAAACTCTGAGCCCGTTCTATAGACTATAGAATTTGAAGAAATTCTTCGAAACACGACTGATACGAATCCTGTGTCAGCTGTCTACGCGGCTTGCCAGTGCTTTTCATGCATATTCGAACCACTAAAACTAAATTCTTTACAAAGCAGTACGTTTGGTATTGAATCAGTTTTGACTAAATTGGTGGGAGAGAAGGAATACAATAGCCTTGAGTTTTTAACATTCTCCAAAATAAAGTGAAATATACCATAGCGATTGTAATGCGAACTTAAATCCTTTCCCACTCTCTTTTTTCACAGCCCTGAGGGTCATCCTCTTGATTTGCTATCGCAACCCTTTTAATTCATTCGTGAAAGGCGACAGTACATACAACGATTTCATCGCACGAATCAGCAGAATAGAAAACGCGTTTGTTGCGGAGGTGAACAATGGAGAGCTGGCCGTCGATGAAGATATCATGGTCGAACTATTGACGCCTTCAGTGACAACATCCATAACAAATAAACAGATGGTCCGGTCAAGGGGCTCTCTAGAAATGGAGGCAAACGCTGCACATACGTCAAGAGAAGTGTCAGAAAGGAAAAGCATCCATGAAAAAGTCACTCAAAATCCCCCGCAGCTGGTATGGGCGTCACAATTCTCAGTTAAATCCCCTCCTGTTGTTTTACTGAGAGGTTTCGCTCGTAGAAAGATACCTGATAGATATCATATAGGTGACCTTCAAATATGGGATCCCGAATTTAAAATTCCCGCTTACATAGAAGAGAAGCTGCTTGAAAACCTCCGCAACACACCTTTGATTGGAGTGCTAGTCATTAAGCACAGTGATGGCACAATTGAGTGTTTCACTGATCCAAACTTAAAAGAATTATCGTTGGACGGGGAAATACAGCTTGCTGCCGATGAACAACTCATATTGAAAACTCGTGTTTGCAATGGAGAGGTGTCTTTTGAAGACGTTGCTGTACAGTTTAAGTATGGAAACAAGCGTATTCCGCAACACATTATCAATGGTTTCAAAGCTCAGGATAAAAAGCCTAATGGTGACCTGTACATTATTTCAGATAACTCAGACAATTTTCGATGTGTAGTGAAAAGTCCCAATAATTTTAAAAAAGTAGCAAGAACGGCAAAGGAAGATTTTCAACCACTGTTGACGAATAAATGGTATAGAATTGTTTAGATATTTTTTTTGTTTTTGAGGTGGAACAAAAGTAGACTAAAAGTTGAATTGCGCGTTCGAACGACCAACAGCGAGAGCCAATGTGCCTCAAGACATAGCTTTAGGTGTCAGCAATCAATCTGATTTGTTTGTAGTGAGATTTATGTTTGAATTAGATGTAACGTTATGTGACATTGAATCGGTCGATATTTTCGAAGTTCTATGCTTTTTCATTCATTTTCCTTCCAAAATGGTTATCAAATTCAATCAGCCTTTTTGGATGAAAATTGCACATAAATGGTTTCAAGGCATTCTGCTTTGCGTACAGAATTGTTTGTATATAAGTAGACGTGCCTATGAATCATGCGGGTAGTTTCGACTTCCTCAACAAGTACTTGCCGTTTCGTAAATGGTTACCCGAGGTTTTAAGAATAGTGTTTTTAAAAAGTTCTAAACCATTTCAGGGACACAGGGTACCAAAACCTCCCGGCTTTTTAATTAATTTATTACCAAAAAAATGATTAAGAGGTGATATGGTAGGGGGTAATTAGATACTAATCACTCTTAGGGGTTACAGGGTAAGGAAAATCCTGTATAAAACTTTCCCAAGTATCAGGGCAGTAGATAGAAATGTAAATGTAAAGGCTGAAATAAAATGTGAGGTGAGCCTCTGGTCAATGCTTTGAAAAAAAAATCTTATTTTGTGTTGTGTTAAAAGAAAAGATAATGACTGAGTGATTACCATGGTTACAACTAACAGATGTAAAATGAGGAACACTCTGTTTGATATACCCAATGAGAACAAGTTCATCTCTCCTCATGTAATTTTGACGGAATATGTAGAATACGTCAGTTTTGACAAGGTTGGGAAAGTAGAATAAAGGACTGAAAGTACAACATGAGCAGATAAGGCAGTCATGAAAAATGGTAAATACTTGTGATATTGTGGATGAAAAAGCCAAGAAACATCAATATTTGGATACCACCAAAGGTTTATTCATCGTTACACATGTATTTTCTGTCTACATTCCCCTAAGATTAATGTTATTTTCAATCCATTGGTTTCATTTTTTTCAGGATGTCATTTATTTTTTTTTCTACAAAATAAAAATTGATTGTTGATGTTGTTGTTGATAAAAACAATGTATATTTTCCAATGAGAGGCAAAGAACGAGCCAACACTGAACAGGAAAATGGAGATATACGGGAAGTCACGCATACAACATAAGCCAACTAAATAATAAACAAGTCTTTGGCAATAACCAACATTCAAAACGACTAAAATGTGAACACAATCGAAACACGACCTTCAGTGATTACAAATTTACGACACAAGCTAGTACACCCATGCACAATTTTTAGCTCTCACCAATTTATAACGCTTGCTATCAGCAGTTTACAACACAAGCGAAGATAAATCAAACAGAGGGGCTCACAAAGGGTTTACAACACAGATCTACAAACCAAAAAAATAAAAAGACAGTTTTTGGCAACATCTCAAGTTTAAAACAATAGGCAGCAAGCTTAACACTGATAAAGAGTATTTGGCGCTCACCAAGCGCTTTATAACACGAGCTAATGAAGTAGATACATACACTTGGTTCATCACTGTTCAATACATTTCGATGAAGTCACAAATTGAACCTTAAAAAGATTGATGAGCAAAATCACAGAATAGTGAAGAGTTTACCTCTGTACTAAATATGTAAAGCCTTAGTGCCGCTGACCGGCTCAGCAAAGAACCATTGGATTTTGAAAGTTGGCCTTTTATGTGTTTCCAGTCTGTTGAATGATATTTTTGCATGATATAGGTCAATCAAGAATAGTGTCAGGTTTCTCCGGAAATATTACGCAGTTGAATTTTGTCCTTCCAATTTCAGCGAATTGCGCTAGGTTTTATCAACGACTACATTCAAAAAGCTAAGATGTCTCAGTCCAAAAAAGCGAATTCATCTTTTCAACTGTGATAACACATACAAGCTAGAGCCTGTTGAAAAATTGCTGGAGAAATTTGGTATCCATTTTGAGCGTGTTGAGAAGCACTGTTTCAGACTTCCTAAAATGTCTGAAATGGTAGACATAATTCCCACCCTAGAGATGGATATGGCCTTTTTCGTGGTTCATGCACATGAATGTGTACTCTCGATAAACGAGGACGGCGCGGGATTTGGCTACGCCAAAATATACCGGGCTTTACTAAAAGCAACGGGTAAGGAGCTGAAACATTTTCAGTTTTTTTATCATTATTTGTCATTATTAAATGTGTTTGTCACAAACACATTTAATTTTGCTTAATAATGCATTGTTCAGCAGGCAGCGATTTCTTTGACAAAAGCAATGGCAAGTTTATCAAATTTACTGCGGAACTGTTGTACATTTTCCCTAACAAAGGCCCATTAGACATATGAGTCGAAAGCGAAAGTAAATTAGCGTAGATGTACATCGAGGTTGGAAGTTCTCGGCACTTGCTCCGGAAATTGGTAAACTGCGACTAGTTGTTTCATGCGTCGTCGAGAATCTGTTACGAGCGAGAAAATCGAAACCCGGCTTCGAATTCTTGGTACAGAAATGCAATTTCACTTTGTTTAAGATACCTACGCTGAGAAAAAAATGCACTCGAATGCCTCTTGACAATAACTTGGAACAGAATCTTACCAATAACTATGCTCTATTCTCATTTGGTTTCCTCTTTGATGCATGACATTGATAATCACCGTGCCCCGTCTAATATTTCTATGCTCTTTATCCACTCCGAGCAGGTTCATCACCATTTCACAAGATTCTCAGCAACGGCTAATCTGTACGTTAAAGCGTCTAGAACTAACCAACTTTTATTTTCTTTTGCTAGAATAGGTGTAAGATTGTGGAATAGCATCCCAAAAGAACTTCGTATTAAAAACAGAACCCCGTTTAAGCGTGAACTTAAAAATCGCCTGTTAAAACTTTTGGAAAATGAGGAGATGAATGTTGATATACGCTGCTCAGAAATTTGTAAATATCTCTTGATAAAGTAACTCTTCGTTTAAGTCTTGTTTCAATTGTATTATATATCTTGATAACTTTGCAATTGATTATTTAATTATTCAACGGACTTAATTTTATTTTATTTTATTTAACAATTGTATTTTTATTAATGATTATCTTTGTTTAATTGTATCGGTATGTGATCCTTAGCAGAGACAGCACTTGTTTTAGAAGGGTGGCCCGCCTAGAATAGCTTGCTAATTGCGGGTCACCTAGGACTGTGATAATATTGTATTGCTAACAAATAAAATTGAATTGAATTGAATTGAGGGTACACAATGGTTTAATGAAGGCAACAGATAATCGGCTTGAGACTGGGTTGTTTGTGTCTTTTTATTCAGTTGTGAACCCGTTTTTATTTGCTGCCGAGCAAGGAAAGGAAAAATCTCTTCCCTTTTTGATTAATTTGGCAACTAAGAAAAGTAATCGACTGTATAAAACTAACGCGAAGTGATTCTGTGAATAAAGCGGCGGACGATTTAAGCGGAAGCGACTAAAACCGTTTACGGTAATGTATTTTCCTTATTTTGTTGGCGATCAAAATTTTAGGCGATGTAAGGTAATGTGCTTGCATTTACTTTCCTTTCCTAAGCTGAAGGCGGAAGCAAACTTCCGGCGAATGCTTATGATAAGACAGATTAGACAAAAGGAACTGTTTCCAAGAATCTTGGGTCAATTTGAATTCGTTTTTTGAGGTTAAACCCAATTTGCGTGTGCGTGTGTGTTGGCTTGAATACTTGGTTTAACGTCGATTGTTCAGACCACTAAGATATAAGATTTCCATGACTCATTGCTTGTCATTTAATTTTGAAGATTGTTCGTATTTGCTCTGAAAAGTAATAAATAACGCATAGAGTCCAGAAATACTGTAATTTATTTACATATTCATTTGCATGCCACTCGTTCAAGTTGGGTGTAAGTAAATCAATTGCATGCAGCTGTAAGTGAAACCCTCAGGGACCTTCGGGATTGTATGAGTTAAAGAATGAAAGCAAATTTATATTTAAAAGCCATTTTGCTTCAATGAATAACGGATAAGGGAAAATCTAATTAATTCCTCACAATGATGAATGCTCAACAAATCTGAGGCGCCTCTCTTCGGATACTGATTTTGAGCAGCCAAGGCATATTTCCACTGAGAATTTTTAAGTTTTGATAAAACAGTTTACCACTGAAACCGAATTGGAAAGGTGAACATTTGTCAGCTGTCAGCCGTTATCCATACCATTGAAATGGGTTCAAAACGCTTTTTTTAAAGCAAATGAAATTAATTTGAATAATCGTTCGAATTATGAAAGGAAATTTTGTGGGTAACAAGAAATGGACCTCCGATTACCATAAATGAACCAAGAAACATAATGTTATTTCGATGACATGTTAAGAGAGGATGTCAGCATTCATCGAACAAATTTGAAATATTTTGGAAAGTCGCCCAAAATTCGTTTTCACTCCTACTTTCATATTTTGTAGCCCAATATGTTCGAATAATTGTGGTGTAGTTTTTTGTGAAAATATATTTTAGTTTTCGAGAAATAGTTTTTTTCGTTCGATCGCTCAAATATGCAAGTTTTAACAGTGAATATTACCCGAGTTGTGTGACCTCATGTAACGAATATACTAGACATCCGGTATTTCTGTCGACATAATCCTTTGTTTTATCATCTAAACTTAATCCCCTGTCATTTCTTTGTTAGAAACGAGATACTTTGTTTTACTTCCACGAGCACAAACAAAATGTACAGAAATAGTAACCAAATGAGATTCCGAAGACGTCTCAAGGGCCTTCGTTAATCAAATAGTCTATGTCAGGTCTCTTTCGTGCAATACGGATTATACATGTATCAATATTAATGTTAATGCGTGGGATCAGGTTGCCCTGTGTATTCGAGCCCGAGGCTCATGAATAAGACGTATGAAAGTAAGCAAAATACGATTGAAAAAACAGAAACAAAAAAAATATAAAAAAATATAAAAAACTAAACGTACAAAAATAATTGCTACAATTAAAAATATCGGCAGGGCGGTAACACCAGGTGCTCAGTCAAAGGGGCGCATTGTTTCATATTTTTCATCTGGTCATTAGGAAGGAATTTGATTAAGTGTGTCTGACATGGGAGATACAAACACACTGGCCAACAACAAAACATTGGAAATTGCATATCGTGTGGAAATATGTACTGTTACGCCTTAAATTTACATTTCAATCTGCTTTATTATCAGGTGGAGATGTCATCATCGTTTTTGGGGGAGATAACAAATACAAGGGCGAAGACGAAGAGGAACGTGCGGTTATTTCACGTTGGGCGAAAAGGAAAGTTTTCTCACAGTTTGGCGAAGAGTATCTTGATGGCAGAAAGAGCTTTATCTTCTCTTGGAACAAACAACATCGAGCGGTTCACGAACAAGCTCTGCTGCATCACTTTGACCCAAACAAGAAAGGACAGAAGTTCGAATATCAGACGGATCAGCGAAAGGAACAACCAGAGGCAGCAACACCACCGCCATCAAGATTGAAGGAGGTGATACCTCCGTTTCGTAGATGTTTTTCCTTGTCAGGCGAACAACAATATGAATCAGAGCCGCCACTTAAACCAGAAAGTTCCCTGCGTCACTATGAAGCTGTAACTGGTGCAAGGGAGATCAAAGAATGGAAGACTCTTGATAGTAGAGCCGAGGGCAGCAATATTTCGAGGAAGAAGGCAAGCACAACAACCGCTACTAATCAAGGAGCCGGGTCTGAGGAAATTTTTCGTCCACGTACCGGAGAAACTATTGGTTAGAATAAAATCTTAAAAACAGATTTACAGGAAAATATTTAGGCACCTTACCCACTTATGCGTCGATCAATCGGAAGCTTCAACATCCAGGAAGCCCCCTGTGGATTTAAACTTTTGAAGATTGGTATGTTAAAATTCTTGTTCCGGGCCCAAAATTATTTCCAAATGCCCTCCCCAAGTGGCGGAATTGATGGTGAATTTTTTTTTGTAAAAGGCGGGATCAGCGACCATCCCAGCCAAAAATGTTCAAATTCCCCACCCCGGATAAGGATGACGGTCAAATTACCGCGGGTTGCCCAGTGGATAATGTTGAAGCTCCGAATTAATCTGCGCACTACCTGAAAGGTGATAAAGCCGACGAAAGCACAATTTCTCGGTAACTCTTGTCTTTTTGCCCACTTGAAGTCTCCAAAGTATATAGATTTGAGAAGGTAGTAGGAAGTGGACTGCTAAACTACTACCTGTACTGGGGGCATGGCCAAATGGTACCTTTTTAAGTGCTGAGGTCAATTGCTCATGTGCTTTCAACTCTTAGGTCCGTGTCGAAAACTCAATGAAAATTGTCAGCGAGCATAATTTTGGTCACTGTCGACCCATGAATGTTATTAGCGTTTTGTTTCAGTCTACTCTCGATTACAATTTCTGGTTTGCAGAGTTTTTCTCTTGGGAGTTAATTTGCCGCTGTGTCGGCTTCTCATTCATTGATAGAAGGAAGTCTGTTGAACTTGGTTCCAACGCACTGACCGCCATTATTTGGCGACCATGCACACACAAATAAAGGAGAATCATGCTCCAAAAATCACCTTATTTTATATTTACCATCAACAGTAACCTAACTTTAGACATTTGTCTTCAACTGAGCTTAGAGTTGATTATGGACGCTTGCCATTTTTTAACCTTGCCCAGCAACCTGGCCGACCACCTTTCTCGGTTCTAAGTTTCAATTCTCTTCTCATCATCTCATGGAGATCCGTTTGATTAATCGAGGGCCACACGAAAATAAATTATTAACCTAAAAATGTGTTTCTTTTTGTGGTGGTTTTCCGTTTGTGGCTAGGTAACTTTGTCAATTTCAAAATGGCGGCGGTTCATGTTCAAGTTTTAAGCACATTTAGCTAAGCTAGGTTACTCAATCTGCATACTTCTTCTTCAAGATAATCTTTAAGTGTACGACTTCCCATGTTTCACTCTTTAGAATTGTCGATTCTTGGCTGCAATCTGTCACGTGAGTCTGAGGATGATGCGAAAAAAGTTTTTGCAAACATTCTTCCCAGCCTTCACTTGTCAAAGGATACTTTTGTTGGCAACCTTCCAATCACCAAAGTTGAAGAATATTTGAAGGATTTTCACTTCAAACTCTCTGTGTTGGTGGTGGACGGTTATACCGTGAGGGATGGTTGTGACGATGAAAGTTCAAAGGAATTACAGCGACTTGTAAGACTTGCAGTGGATAAAGTCGGTAAGTCTTCACATTGAACTGATAAGTTAATCTCACAAAAATCCTTCATACCAAGTTTTTTTCTCATTACCTTATTTTTTATCCCCTGAATTATTTCGTTGTCGATAATTTAGTTCCTTTTCGATGCATTTAATCAAAAAGACTCACTTCGTCTGACAAAAAGACAATACCGCTGAATGTTTGAGTTGATAAATCCTTTTCTAGGAGAGCGGGTAAGGGAGGTCTAGGAAAGGGATGATCATCCCACTGTAATTTTATGTAGTTTAAAAAAGTGCATATTGATTACATCAGACCGTGAGCAGCTCCTCCTCTTTTGTAGTGAGATCATTTTTTCGTAAATGTAGATAACCTTTATGTAATTACTTAACTGCTATAAGCACAGGCATAGTAACAGATATTTAAGGTAGCTCTAAGCCCCCTCCAGACTATAGAACCTGAATCGGCCATGGTTCTTCGAAACACGACTAACACTAATGCTTTGCATTGTTAGCTGTTTATAGACTTTCTGTTACTATGTAGTTTTAAACTGACATAGTGACAGAAAGGGTGCCGGTGTATTCGAACAGCTCAGCTCAATTCTTGAAACAAAATCTATATGATTGGAATTGAATAACGACTAAATAGGTGTGAAGAAATGGACAAAGCAGTCTTAACTTGAGATTTTACTTGAGTAGAATGGAGTGCTTTTGATCCTCTTAACTAAGTAAATATCATACCGTATCGAGCGACTTGCTTAGCTTTCCCCTTTTTTCTTTTCACAGTTGAAAAAGTCATTATCTTGGTTTGCAATGGGCAATCAACAACAGATACATACAATGAGTTTATTGGGCAAATCAATAAACTAGAGAAAACGTTTGTTGCAACAGTAAACAATGGAATAGTGGCCGTAGATCTAGATACTTTGTACAATGTTTTGAATCTTCCGATGACACGTTCTACGCCAAATGCACAGTCTATCTCTCAAGAACAGGATGTAAACGCTTACTCGTTGTCCACATATTCATGCAACGTAAGCGGAAACTATCCTCAAAGGATTTCCTCAGAAAGGAAAAGCATTGATGAGATGAGTGCTCAAAATAGTCAGCAGCTGGTCCTGTGGACACAGTCCTCAGAAAGACCCCCTCCTGTTGTTGTCCTAAGAAGTTTCGTTCGTCACGGAGAGATATCTTATCGGGAAGAGGACCTTCAAATAGGGGACCCTGAATTTCAAGTTCCTGGTGACATCCAAAAGTGGCTGTTTCACAGTTTCTGGAACAAACCTCCAGTTGGAGTAAGAGTCATTAAGCTCAGTAATGGGTCAACTGAGTGTTATGTTGATCACAATTTGAAACAATTTACGTTGGATGAGGAAATACAGCTTGATACTGGAAAAAAGCTTTTATTAAAAACTCGTGTTCGCAAAGGAGAGGTATCGTTTGAAGACAACGATGTAAAGTATAAATATAGAAATAACTGTATCCCTGAATACATTATCGATGATCTACAAATGAAGAAGGCTGATGGTGACTTGTACATCAGTTTACATGACTCAGACAAATTTGAAGCTATTATAAAAGGAAGTGGAAAATAGAGCAAGCTGCTAATGCTGCTGCTAATGCTGCTGCTAATGCTGCTGCTAATGCTGCTGCTAATGCTGCTGCTAATGCTGCTGCTAATGCTGCTGCAAAGGCTATCAAACAAACAAAGGAAAAAACACTAAAAGCAACAAAAGAAGCATTTGGGTTTCGTTCTTTGGGACGTAGTTCAGAGGACTGAGAAAAATGTCAAATGACTGCCTCTGAATGTGTAACAGCCAGTCCACTGTCAATGTCCGCAAGAAATGATTGTAGCTATCAGCAAAAATCTGATTTCATCTATAAATGTATGTGTAATATTTCATATATATGTTTATGTGTTTACAGTTGTTCACAGAGTTTGCGTGATTCCACTTGTAATATCCGAATTCAAGGAACAGAAGATTTGTGATTTCTATCTACTATAGACTGTCCAAGAAACGGTTGCACCTTTTTTTGCAGATCAAGTTTCATTAAAGTTATATTAGAATAGTTTTATAATTACTCTTTGATTAAATAAATATAGGTTCGTAAATTCGTCCGAGTGGATACATTTTGGACAGTGATAAGGGTGAGTTTATGAAACTGACCAACTCCTAGTATCTTAGTAATCATTTTAGCAAAGTACGGATGAATTGGAAATAAGCTTTGGAGGAATCATTTTTTACCGACAAGAAATCGCATAATCTTCAACAGACATTAAACTGGGCCATCAAAATCAGTTTTCGGGAATACTATGGCATAAATTACAACGAATCCAGGATGTACTAACGGTATTTCCAAAAGATTCATATGAAATGATGAAAGTCGATTGCGTTACATCCGATCCAAGACAACGGAGTATTGGAGTAAATATATGTATGACGATTATCACTGTGGCTGTCAACGACGACAAGCTGTAAATGAACGCGTGCACAATTCTGCTTAAAATCTCGGCCTTTATATATTTCAGTGAAGTCTAGTCCTGATAGCTATGTTTTGAAATTGAATGGGTTAACAAAATGTTGCTGCGTTAGTTTTATTCAATAAACATGTCGTGCGGCCTCCAGTGAGCACGCGATGGCAAATATGTATGTGTTTTCTGTTGTTGTCACGCACGGCTATGATGGTGTCAGGGAATTTAGACGAGAGCGACTGATACTGGTTGAAGGTGGAAAATTAACTTCAGATCTGTATAATCTTTTTCAGCTTTGGTCTAAAGTTAGTTGTGGTGTACTTCCTTCCTTTCATCATTTTTCCCTTTTCCTAACTCAGTTTGCAATGGCATAACCCGTTTCCCCTGATCCTATTAGATAACAAGAACTAAGCTCATCTCAAGATCAGAAGAAGATGACGAGACCAGCATACTGAGGAAGCTTTGTGAATGGATGACAACGATCAGTATGACTTTCAGTGACGAGAAGCTGCAAATGAATGCGCACAGATTTTTTTTTTTGCCTAAAGCCTCGGCCTTTATTTCTGTGAGGTTTAATCCCGATAGCTCTGTATTCAAATCAACAGCGTCAATAAAATTGTCCTTTTGCAGGAAAATTTAAAGGGAGGTAATTATGACATTCAAAACATATCCTCTTCGTTTTCGTTTATTTCACTCCGACATAAAGCAGGGTAACTTGACTGCATTCATCTTGAGTTCGATTAGACACAAGCCAAAGAAATACGCAAATGACGCTTGTTCATGCAATAATTTTCAGCCTCTTGCGTTATTGTATGAGCTTCACGTACAGTTGGCGATTGAAAGAGGGCATAGAAGGGTCATTTCTAAAATTAATGGCAATTAATAATTATTCCTCGTTTAAAAACAGAATCTGGAGGGAAGCTGTATGTTGACTTGTACGTCATTTTGGATGTCGCAGGACGGTTTGATCCGTCAATGGCAGAGTTTTTTTGCACAGAAATAGGAGTCCTTTAACCGTTTAAGTTAAAAGAGGCTTTTTTTTAGCAACATATAGGTTAAAGGAACTGATAAAATTTACTTTAGTGTATAAGGAAACTGGCTGATAATGAAGGACGAGAACTAAATTGATGTCTTCCTTTTGACTCTTAAACTCCAGAAATAGTTCTTTTCGGTTGCGATGCTCATCCAAGTTGATGTGATGTCGAACGTCTCGATGCAAGCGAAAAGCGAACTGTTCACAATCTTAAAATCCATTTCTTCCAAAGGTTTGAATGTGACAAAAATATCATGGTTTAGACCGTTCAGAGAGTATATTCGCTCATGAACTCATGTTGTGTTGTAATTTTGTTTGATGAGAGATAGCGATAAAGGCTCGGTTTTATTTAGATGAAGAAAAAAACATTATAGAAAAGGAAAACGGAAGAGAGAGACCATGAAAATGAATAAAAAGCTCTACTGGTGGACAGCTTGATTATAGACCATTTATAGAATAAGGATGGCATCTCGGCGGGTTTTTTGAGTTATTTTTTTAATGAAAAAAATAACTCTATGTTAGCATGTAGAGCGGTATGTTGCTCGCACCAATCAGATCACACATTTTGGGCATTAGAATATCTTTCTCTTACTTAATTCATTTATTTGAAATATATGTTTGGCTAGGTCTATTGAAGATAACACAGAGTTTTAGTTTGCTTTTCTTAGTTAAATTACGTGGAATCATATTTTGAGGCAGCCAACTGTAGACGAATCATTTTTATTTTCTCTCTGTTAGGAAAAACGGCAGTAAGTCAACTCTTTCGCAAACGTTATTTGGTCTCGTTACGCAACGCACTCTCTTTCATATGGGGAAGAGAGGGCGTTGTGTGGCAAGACTGGACAATGGCTGCGAAGGAGACTACAGTAGGCGTAGCAATGATGCATTTCTTTTTTACTGAGAAGTATTTAGACAGTAAAGACAATAGACTACAAAGAACTTGTGAGAGTTCAGATAAATGAGCCTTTTTTTCTTTCCTTAAGGTGAAGTAACACAATATTTTCATTCTTTTTAAAGTTATGCTCTTTTTCTGTTCCAAAATGAAAACAATAGGTTCACAAAGTGTCCTACCGCAACACATCCAGTTAAAAATTAATTCTTGTATGATACGCATGCCTGTGTTTGTACTTAATGTTTTTCTGCTTGCGGTGTGCTTTCCAACAGAACAGAGTACAGTCAAGGCTTCTCTATTTGTCAACCAGTCTTGATAATTTAATAAATTTGAAACAAATTTTCGTTTGTTTGTGCGCAGGGAACTTCGCTGGCAAGGCAATCCTCAATGGTACAGTGTGAAAATATCACAATGCAAGGAGTTATGTCCTCAGAAATCCTTGCTGGGCATCACCACATGATCTCAGAGAACTTTTACTCTTTGCAAGATTAAGTTCATTGAATAGTAGACTATCATAATGTTTATCATATGTTCTTAAATTATTGAGATTTTCAAGATCAGATTGCTAGTCATAAGGGGTGTATTTTATTTCATGCTGAAAAATGTTGAGATCCGGCCTCATTTTTACAACCCTTCAAGCAGCCTTATTGTGTAGCTCCAATCAACCTTTCATGAAAGTTTTCAATCAAAGGTAGATTGTGACATCAACGTTTGCCACCATATGATAACAAAGACAAATCACATATATGTTATGCTAAATTAACTCTGTACTTAAGATATCAAATCTGTTGCAATCAATAAAGAAAATATATGGACTTTGCGTATCATGTCAAAAAAATACATGGTTGGTGCCAACTTTTTTGACCTAATCATCATGCTGAATAGAAAACCTGAATTGTGTTACTCAACTATTTTTGCACATTGATAACATAACAACAACCCAAAACAAAGATACAATAGACTGATATTTCCTAAAGAGTGTTTTGAGCCAACATCGAAGCTTTTTCCTTTCATCTGTACAGCATATGTGGACACATGCAGAGTATGGCAGGCCTGCAAGATGAGGTCTAACTAATAGCACAAACACCCGGTAAACATGAGCAGCATAATACACAATTTCTAATGCATAATATCTAGTGATGTTGAGTGGCTTTGTATTTAACATATTTTTATCTACTGTTTCAAGGAAAGAAAAACAAATTTCAAAGTGATAACATCAAGAAGTAAAGAGCACCTCAAGTAGAGAGATTTAATGCTGCACAGAACTTAAACATTTCCTTAACCCTTTACACCCAGCTGGTTACATCATACTCTTCTCCATACTCTTCCCCATGCATTTCCTATTAAGGTGCTGATGATGATAACTAATTATTTTCTTAATAATCAAGACCTTTCATCCATGATCATTTGCTTTATCCGTGTGACCTAAATTTTTGATTAAGGAATGATATTGTAGGGGGTTATTAGATACTAATTCCTTCTTAGGGGTTACAGGGTAAGGCAAATCCTGTATAAAACTTTCCCAAAATATCAGGGCAGTTAATAGAAATGTAAATGGGAAGGCTGAAATAAAATGTAAGGTGAGCCTCTGCTCAATGTGTTTTTTTTTTAATCTTACTTTGTGTTGTGGTAAAAGAAAAGACAATGACAGAGTGATTACCACAGTTACAACTACCGGATGTAAATTGAGGAACACTCTGTTTGATATGCCCTATGAGAACAAATTCATCTCTCCTCATATAATTTTGAAGGAGTATGTAGAGTAAGTCAGTTTTGACAAGGTTGGGAAAGTAGAATAAATGACTGAAAGTACAACATGAGCAGATAAGGCAGTCATAAAGAAATGGTAAATACTTGTGATATTGTGGATGAAAAAGCTAAGAAACATCAAAAAAGACATCATACAACAACAAGCCTTCTACGAAATATGTACACACCACCAAAGGTTTATTCATTCACACATTATTTATTCATTTATTTATCCACACACGTATTTTATGTTAGCATACCTCAAAGAATAATGTTAATTTCAATCCATTGGCTTTATTTTTTAAGGATGTCATTTTTTTTCTATAAAATAGAAATTGATTGTTGATGTTTTAAAATCAATGTATATTTTCCAATGAGAGGCAAACAACCAGCCAACAACAGGAAAATGGAGATATACAGGAAGTCACACATGCAACACCAGCCAAGTAAATAATAAACAAGTCTTTGGCAGTACAAAACAACCAAAATATGACACACAACACTTGCTCTCAGCAGTTTGCAACAGAAGCGAATATAAATTAAACAAAGGGGCTCATAAAAATAAAGGGTTTACGACACAGATCTACAAGCCAAAAAAGTAAACAGAGAGTTTTAAAACAATAGGCAGCAAGTGTGACACTGATCAAGAGTATTTAGCGCTCACCAAGCGCTTTATAACATAAGCCAATGAAATAGATACATACACTTGGTTCACCACTGCTCAATACAGTTCGATGAAGTAACAAATTGAACCTTAAAGGGATGGATGAGCAAAATCACAGAATAGTGAAGAGTTTATCTCTGCACTAAATATGCACAGCCTTAGTACCGCTGACCGGCTTAGCAAGGAACCTTCGGACTTTGAATGCCTTTTAATGCCTTTGAATATCTTTGAATGCGTTTGACATTGGCGTTATGTGGTTCCAGTGTGTTGCGTGATGTTTTTGTATGATAAAAGTCAGTCAAGGATGATGTCAGGTTTCCTCCCATTTCAGCGAATTGCGCCAGATTTTATCAACAACTACATTCTAAAAAGCTAAGATGTCTCAGTACAAAAAGCGAATTCATCTTTTCAACTGTGATAACACATACAAGCTAGAGCCTGTTGAAAAATTGCTGGAGAAATGTGGCATCCATGTTGAGCGTATTGAGAAGCACTATTTCAGACTTCCTAAAATGTCTGAAATGGTCAACAGAATTCCCTCCCTAGAGATGGATATGGTCTTTTTCGTAGTTCATGCACATGAATGTGTACTCTCGATAAACAAGGACGGCGCGGGAATTGGCTACGCCAAAATATACCGGGCTTTACTACAAGCAACGGGTAAGGAGCTGAAACCTTTTCAGTTTTTTTATCATTATTTATCAGTATTAAATGTGTTTGTCTCAAACACGTTTAATTTTGCTTAATAATGCGTTGTTCAGCAGGCAGCGATTTCTTTGACAAAAGCAGTGGCACACTGATCGAATTTACTACGGAACTGTTGTACATTTTCCCTAACAAAGGCCCATTAGACATATGAGTCGAAAGCGAAAGTAAATTAGCATAGAAGTTAATCCAGGTTGGCAGTTCTCGGCGCTTGCTCCGGAAATTGGTAACTAAAAAAAAAAAGGACATATTGGGCTGCAAAATATGAAAGTAGGATTGTAAGCAAATTTTGGATGACTTGTTGCTGTTTGTCTGATGCATATTGACATTAGCTCTTAAATTATATTTGCTCTTTGTTAGAAACGCGATACTTTGTTTCCTTTCCACGAGCAGAAATAAAATGTACAGAAATAGTAACCAAATGAGATTCCGAAGACTTGTCAAGGGCCTTTGAATAAACTTTTCGTTAATCAAATAGTATATGTTAGATCTCTTTCGTGCAATACGGATTATACATCTATCGGTGAATTAAATATTAATTAATGTTTATGCGTGGGATCAGGTTGCCCTGTGAAAAAACACAAACAAAAAAAATTATAAATAACTGATATAAAAAAATAAACGAACAAAAATCATTGCTACAATTAAAAATATCGGTTGGGCGGTAACACCAGGTGCTCAGTCAAAGGGGCGCATTGTTTCATATTTTACATCTGGTCATTAGAAAGGAATTTGATTAAGTGTGTCTGTCATGGGAGATACAAATACACTGGCCAACAACAAAACATTGGAAATTGCATATCGTGTGGAAATATGTACTGTTACGCCTTTTTACATTTCAATCTGCTATATTATCAGGTGGAGATGTCATCATCGTTTTTGGGGGAGATAACAAATACAAGGGCGAAGACGAAGAGGAACGTGCGGTTATTTCACGTTGGGCGAAAAGGAAAGTCATCTCACAGTTTGGCGAAGAGTATCTTGATGGCAGAAAGAGCTTTATCTTCTCTTGGAACAAACAACATCGAGCGGTTCACGAACAAGCTCTGCTGCATCACTTTGACCCAAACAAGAAAGGACAGAAGTTTAAATATCGGCCACCTACTCCAAACCTCACCAAACATCTCACTAAGAAATGCAAACTCACTGCCTGCCTTCAAACGTGGCCTGTCTAAATTTAATTTTGAATTTTAATTTACCTTACTAGTATTACTCTTAGTTAATACTTTGTGATTAGTATTTTTAATTAGTTCTTAGATTTAGTTTTAGTTATTTGTTTTTTATTTGTAATTTATCTTTGTATTAGTATTTAATTTAAGAGGACCCTCCTGTAAACCACTTTTGTGACGCTGGCATCCTCATTAAAGATTATAGTAACTAACCAACAATCAAACTCAGAACCTCAATTGCAGGAAACATCTACAGAATTAGAAAATCCATTCACATCCAAGAGTTACTCACAGAACGATAAAGACCCCTCTTTACTAACGGCTGATAAAGAAGAAAATCCGCCTGATCTACACCCTAGTGGCGTCAGTAGTGCCGCGGGCGGCAGCAGAGACTTGGCGGAGATGGAAGAACCGGATATCAACGCTGACTCGTCTTCCAATTATCTACATAACATTACTGAAGATCACTTACAAACTAAATATTCAGAATTAAAAAGCTGTCATGGGGAGAGTACCCAAAGTACCCCACAGCCTGTGTTGGCGACACAACTCCCTGGAAACCCTTCTCCCGTTGTTGTGCTGAGAAGTATCGCTCGTAATGGGAAGATATCTAATCAATTAGGTAACCTTCAAGTTTGGGACCCTGAATTTAAAATTCCAGAAGACATTTAAGAAAGGTTGATTACAAAACACCGTCATACCCATGATATTGGAATAAGAATTATTAGGAATAGTGATGGCACACTTGAGTGTCATGATCATCAAGATTTTAAAAGGTTTTTCCTGGATGACGATGTAGAGCTTGCTAAAGATGAGTTTCTCGTATTGAAAACTCGTATCCGCCACGGAAAGGTGTCTTTTAACGACGTTGATGTACAGTTTAAGTTTGGAAATGTTCATATTCCTCAAGAAATTGTCTATGGTTTCACAGAAAAAGTTAGTGCTGACCTGTACATCATTTCAGGAACTGAAAGGAAATTTCGAGGTAAAAGAGGAAAGTGCTTCTAAGAGAGTAACAGAATTTATGAATAGAAAGTTGAATTTTTTTTCCTCTCGTTCCCTATATAACTTTTAGCACTGGAGAAAATGTATTTTCTGTTTGTAAGTCAGAGCGAGTAGGAGTTTCTGTGGCACGAAATACTTTTTTCGTACCCATATACCTTATCATGTGAACAATCCATAGAGGAAATATAAAAAAAATTATAACTCGTTTTTTCCTCGTCCAAAGGTGCTCATATTTTGTCTAAAGTTGTTCAGTAGGCTGGTGAAGAGTTAACGAGTGATGACTGACAAAGACGGTTTCTCGCCAGCGGTGTTCAGGTCAAACTCAGAGCAAAAATCTCCCGTTACTGAATGTTTCGTTCATTGCGTTTGTTTCTTTTTTTCCTTGGCAAAATCCATCTTAACAATGGGTAACTGTGTTTGTTTCTGTAGCCATAACTTATTATTCTTTCGCACTAAGTGTAGAAAATGTTTCACTGTCGTCGTAGTCAGTGCTCTGGAGTTTCGTTGCTGTAGAGAAATTCCTTAAGCAAACGAAAAGCTACCTTTTGAGGGCAGCATCAAAACAATCAGCTTTATCACGAGGCACGATGATTTTCGCCGAGCAGTTATTTAACAGTTATACCGTGCAAGTTGCCTCTTTCCTTAGTTGTTGCAAAGGCAGAGGCTATCGTCGTCGAGCCGGGCAACGGAAAACGAGTGAGTTTATAGTCATGTGGTTCAAGTTTAACTCAAATAAGGATTTTAATGGAGAAAGACTTGTTTAGTATGCGGTAATGTTTGTTGCGAATGCATCTCTTTATCAACCACAGTAAGTTGAAACCTTGATACACAAAGGTATACAGAGCTTTGCCGGAGGCATGCAGCTAACCTTTTGTCTCTTTCAAGTTTAATTGAAAGGTCGATAGTATATCTGTGTTGATCTGCATTGTATTTAAGTAAAGGCATCGAACGTTTGAAACCTACACGTTTTATGTTTCTAATAGAGCGAGCAGACGATTAAAGCGGAATCTACATCAACTGTTTCCGAGAATCTGTTATTTTTTTTATTCCTGACGACAAAAAAAAATTTTTGGCGACCCTTTTAATGATTTTAGTTCTTTAAGTGACGACCTTAAGAAAAGTTGCGCTTGGAGCCCTGATCAAGATTCCTGTATTGCTGAAGCACAATTCATTTTTTCCGCCCTTCAATTGAGGCAGACGTAAATTTCACGAATGCTTTTGAAACGAAAAATGAGACTGAATGAAATTTAGAACTAATTTTTATTCGTTTAATGGGGTTAGGTTCAATTCATACGGTTCTATGGTTCTATCATTAGGTAAATTGGGATAGAGAAGTAAAATTTAGCGGTGCTTTTTAATGAGTGAACTGTTTAAGATTGACCGCTAAATTGGTGCATATGCATCATGCATACTGATACAGAAAGCTAATTCATAAAAATTTGGTTGGGTTATTGCCTCTCGCTGAATTTG